>NC_134486.1:386732155-386864655 GCF_040206685.1 Ascaphus truei | reverse complement strand
GAATGGGACATTAGGTCGCGGCCGTCCTGCCGTGACAAAGTTACTGCCAGTGTTTAGCTACAGAGGGACTCTCCGCCACAGTCACTCCGCTGCTGGACCCTCCGCACCGACCGCTTCTACAATAAGGTATGTTTTAGGGTAGGGTGCTAACTTTAGGACTTTTAGTGGTTAGGGTAGGGAGTTAACTATAGTGGTTTAAGTGGTTAGGGTATGAGGTTAACTTAAAGGATTTTAGGGGGTTAACGCCAGGGGTTTTAGTGGTTAGGGCAGGGAGTTAACTTTAGGGCTTTTAGCATTTAGGGTAAGGACTTAGGATAAGGGCTTAATGTTTTTAGGGTTGGGGTAGAGTTAGTATTAGGGGGTTAAGATCAGGGGTTTTTAGGGTAAAGGATAAGGTTAGGGACTTACTGGAGCGGCAAAGCGGGTAGCAACTAAGTGTCCCTGCAGCAATGTGAGTGGCGGCTAAACGCTAGTGGCTTTTGGTCACAGCGGAATGGCCAAGACCAAATGTCCCAGACCGAATGGTCTTATTCTATACAGTATGTGTCGTTTTAGGCCGAACATCCCCACTCTTTGATAAAGTCCCGGAGAGGGACGAAACGCGTCAGAGTGCCCCTTCTGTGATGTACAGCATGTATCATTAAAGCTGATTTTAATCTTATTCCTTTCTGAGCTGGACTTTTGTTGCTGTGACCGCCTCCTACTCTCTTTTTTACGAACATCCCCACTGATGCTAATGGGGTATTTTGGACAAAAATGGCCCAATCTGCCACGTTGGCACATATAGAATAAGCCCCTAAAGCTCATGTTTGCTTTTACCCAATGTTTTAATGAATTATAATTGTATGTCTAGTAGGATAGTCATATGAAACAACAGCTCAGATCCAGCTAAAACTTCATATTACAAGCAGGAATCTATTTCTAAATGTACAGAAACTTGCATTTTGAGCAAAACACATGAATCGACTTGTTCAAAGTAGCTGGGTTGGATGAATAAAATTCAAAAGGAAAAAAGACCTTGAAAGTCTTTAGAAGCCAGATTCACCATGATTGGTGCTTAATCAATATGCTGTGAAACTGGTTCCCAATTCTAAAGAAGATTTTAGTCCTATTCATTTGAATATAGGTCTCTTCTCGTGCACTGGGAAGCAGCTCCTTGGCATATTGAATAATGACCTAGAAGTGTAGTGTTTGCTGTATAGTGAGTGAAAAACAACATACCAATCACAAAACAAATTCTGAAAAGGGGTTTAACAGGATATGTTTGTGTGCGTGTGCGTGTGTGTGTGTGTATACATTGAAGGGTCTAATTCAAGACTTTCTGAAGACACCTCAGAACATCTCATTAGTAGTACTAACCAACATTTACTCACCAAAGAAGACAGAGTCGGCGTGTGGTCCAATTCAAATAAAGCTTGTAAAGGTTTCATACAAGAAGAAAGTACAAAGAAACAACATATCCACAGTAAATCCATCTTGTACTTTCTTCTCTGTAACTGAAATAAAAAGTAAAAATAAAGTTTTAGAAAATGCTTTTACAACCACATTTATCAATTCTAAACAGATGTTTTACAGTAAGTTGCATGGGTAATGTAAAGAGGTTATGTATGGACTCTACTCTACTGAGAGACACAACATCCAACTGTGATGTTCTATGAGAAAAGCACCTTCAAGTCATATCTACATTGGCGAGCCATAACCAAAAAGGTTTGTTTTTTATAAAGAATAATAGTGTGGTCTCATTTATAAAAACATGATAAACGTCAAGTGTACACAGTTACATAGTTACATTGTTATATAGTAGAGAAGGTTGAAAAAAGACATTCAGCGATAAAGTTCAACCTACTGTATGCTAAATTTAGACTACAGATACTTATCCTATATCTGTACTTACAGTATATTGATCCAGAAGAAGGCAAACAAAAAACCCAATGTAATGATATCTCAAAAGGGGAAAAATTAATTCATCCCTGACTCCAAATATTGGCAATTAGATTACTCCCTGAATCAATTTGGAATGCACCTTTACATAATCTCCTCGCAAAACACAGGTAAATCCTAACCACAGAATTTCTTATCGATGCAAAAACAATTACAGATGACCTGCGAGCATTGAACTGTGTGTAGGGATAGGGGAAACAGTCTAGATTAGTTTCCCACGGACTGTCTTGCCCACATCTGTCTGTGGAGAGGGCAGGAGAGAAAAAGAGAAGCTTTCTAATATAGTAAGTGCCTGCAGTTGTGTGTATATATATATATGTGTGTATATATATATATCCCCTCAAATGTCCCTCCAAATAAATTAGGAAGACACGCCTGTGCGGAAAAAGGAGCACACTTGAGGTTCTGTACCTGGCTAATATGCTAATAGCTATACTTAAATGAGTTTGATTCCACACTTTCAAAAAGTATTTCCATACCAACTATATAGAATGGATAAGACTAAGGCACCAACCTAATACCTTGAATGGTGTCAAACCCAACAGGTTATAACACACAACCACAGCTTTTCTAGGCCGTAGTTCTAGCAGTGTGAGCTAAACCAGCTGGTTGGTAGTATCACTGGCACATCCTACTTTTGAGCTGCTCACTGCTTAAATATGTAGCTAAATCTCACATGTATCTCAGGTGTGCTCCACAAAGAACATTAAACCTTCAACGAAGAAGTGGACTTGGTCTGCTTTTAAAGGGGATAGAGCTACTACAGATATATGCACTCATTTTGGTGCTACATGAAGGATATGCACAAAGGTGGCTACGTTATAACAGAACAGCGACAAACCTATTCACTGTGCCATCTGTCAGAGTGCCAGACACATACGGAATTGAGATACTCTTTTATAAAATAAATAAAACTACAAACTGCAGGAACAGATTCCGCTGGGTTCCCACAGCACACAAAGTGTCACTTGAGTGACAAGTCTAAGACCCCTTAGGAACGGGGTATGGTGGTGTCAGACCAAACATGATCAGAAGTTTAACCTACACAACCTCTGTTATTCAGGACAACAGCTCTAACAGTGTGAGCTAAACCAGCTGATGGCTAGCACCACTATAACAGTATACTAAGTTTTGAGCTCTACCCTTTACCTTCTTCTGGGATAAAACGCATATCTAATAAACAGTATTCAGCCATGAGACACGTTCTGGAGCGGGAAGACACCTTGCCGTCCATTTATTTGAATGGGCTGTAATGCATTCTAACATCAACGGTGCCTTATGGCAGAAAACTGCTTTGTAAATATGGCACACTGCCTTAATCCTTTATAAGGTTAGAAGTGCTAACTCAAGTCATAAGTTCACATTGTTATATTACTTTCTCTCTGCATCTGCTGTACTTGCTGTGCTTCACCTTGTTATTACTTGTTTTATTTAATCTCTATTAGAATATGAAGAGAGCGAGAAAAGACAATCCTTTAGAGAAAGTGTATTCCAAAATACTCCAAGTGGGTAAAATACCCCTTAGAGCTGTATAATAAACTGGGCAAAGTAACTTTTAATACAAATACTATAAAAAAGAATGAGAAAGCACCTCCAAAGAGCTGTAACATTGAGGATACATTAACGTTATACAATATATCCGTGATTATGAAACTAACTAAATGAGTTACAAAGTTGTACATTTATTAAGAGACAGAATGACATGAATAATAAAAGAAAACGTAGTTCTAAAAAGCACATGGTCTGAGGGTGATCAAACCACAATGTGTACTGGTCCTCATAGTGAGACCTATTTGGGAGATCTAGTACTTAGTGGTAATTTAAGCAAAATGATAAGCAATGAATGAAGCCTGTATATTTATATTCACAGAACAAAAGACTCCTGATTTAGAGCTTGTTTGATAATGCAGATTACAAATTAAAAATTAATTAAATCACAGGTTGGCTTCTTCAGAGGTGCAGTCACCCTGCAAGAGACACTATCGTAGAAGGGATTTAATGCCCTCTGTACCATCTATATAAACGAGACTGTACAGATCTCGTCTAATAAGAAGAAAATGTATAACACCCAGATAGTACCAAGAATATTCGTCTACAAATAATAATAGTGCTTGCTTGTCAAACCGCAGTTATAACTGTGTAATGCCTAGAGCAGCAGAGATGGCACCCATTTTCTTCTAACCCAGTAGAGCGAGGTAGCCCATGTTCTGTTCATCTTTTATTTTATGTCACCTGGCCTCAGTAACTCATAATCCTCATTACATATTATTTCTTTGTGCTTGAAGTGCTTTTAATGTTAACATCAACAAAATAGATATCCATTGGAGGTATGCTGTTAGTAGACAGTGTGCACTGCAACCCATCAGCTGGTTTAGCTCACACTGCTAGAGCTGCAGCCTAGAAAAGTAGTGGTTGTTGATTCTAGTTCTGTTGGGCCTGAGACCATTTCAGTCATTAGGTTTGTGTCTTAGGTCTATTATCAACTCTATACAGTTGGTATGGAAATCCTTTTATAAAGTGTGGGATGGTACTCATTTAAGCATACTTTACATACTCATTATCATATCTTCCAGCCAGGTACTTCAGGTGTGCTTCTTTTTCAGCACAGGCATGTCTCCTAAATTTACTCGTGCTGTCGGATCTAATATGGATGCAGCCATAGGCAGCCAGCATTGAGCACATTTTTGCTACACCTCAATGAGCTCTGCACACAGGTCTGATATCACTGAGTGCAACCTATTAAAAGGTTACACCCTTATGCTGTGCATAACCACAGGGCTTAGCCCAGGGAAAGAATCACTCAGTGCCAGCCGCACATCGTAGTTCTGACCCTCCTTTTATCATTTTAAGTGTTATTTTGTAATATATGGATGTATTAAACTACCCCCCCTTTTACCTATATCTCTATTGATACTTTATATATAACATGTATGTTCGTGTTACCTGATATAATATACAGTGTGGAGCACTGAATCTATCTTTCAATATATAGCGATTTCACATTTTTCACACAGGAGTGTACTCCACCACATCCAGATTGATTCTTTAGTATTAAGAGGCCTCAATTAAGCTCTTAATGGTATCCTCTGTTAGTAACGGACCTCATAGGAGTGCTCCCACAGTAAAGGATTTCTCTCTCGCTCTCCTTATTTAAATGCACATCTTGCCACATGTATGTGCACTTGGAGTATACATCTGTGGAAAGTGTGAGCAGGAGGTCTTTTTGGAGTCTCAGATTTTTTATTTGAAGAGGACACTTGCAACATTGAGGGATAGTGGCAATCTTGAAAGGAGTTTATTAGTCAATGAGCAGGCCCTGGCCGGGACTAGTGGTGCAGAGGGTGGTGTGAGGATGCGGGGATCGCGGCGCTCACAGCGCGACCCCTCCTCACCTCCGAATGCCCCCACTGCCGTGAGACGGCTTCCTCTCCTCCCCCGACCTGCTCCCGCTGTGCGGGGGCACCCCCCTCGTTCTCGGCGGTCCGGCGCTGCCCCGCGGCCTCTCAGGGCTCTGGCGGCTCCCTCTGGTGCCGGGCACGCGCTCTCTATAGAGCGTGCGCCGGGCAAGGATAATTTATTCACTGCACTAGCAGTGAAACCACGCCCCCAAATCTCACAAAGGCTGCCACTTAACCCTAAAGCCCCCCACCTGGCTGCATATTATAGGAACCAATCCAGGACAGCTCCTCATGTTCCTCCAGGTCTGCCTCCGTTCCCTATTGGTCAGCCGCAATATATAGTACCTGTGTTGCCTCTCTCACATCGCTCGACATAGTCTCTGCTTACAGACGTCTATTCTGGCTTTCCCTTTGCTCTTCGTTATTCAGGTTGCGACCCGGCTTGGCGGACGTTCCCCTCTGGCTCTGGACCCCGGCTCCCACCTGACCTTGCAGCTTCTCTCACCCCTCGACTACAGTTTGGACCTCGACCTCCCGGATCTCTCTCTCCCTGACCTTGGCTAACGGCAACGACTTCGTCTCTTCCGTACCTGTACCGGCAAGTATTGCTACACCTATTCACACCTGGCCTGGCAACGCCAAAACACCACACTCCGGACACGCTCCTTCTGCTGCAGGTGCATGCACATATACGTCCCCACCTCAGTATAAGGGACGAGTCTTGTCTGCTGGCAGCACCAGCATAACAGATAGAGCTGGAAGAGGTAGGTAGCTGGGTAACAATTAGAAGGGCTAGCAGGGGGAAGAGGCAGGTCAGTTCTGAGCTTACCCATCCCAATACATTTGCCAGATTGAGTGAAGATATTGGGGGAGTCAGGGCAGGAATGACAAAGCTGGGGGAGACTGATTCCTCTAGCAGCTAGGGGAATAGTTCCTCCAATACAGACAGGAGTCAGGATACTTACAGACCAAGACAGATTGGGTGGTAGGTGACTTCATTATTATGAGGGTAGAGAGGGAAATCTGTTGCCGTGACCGTATGAACAGTTTGTTGTCACCTGAGTTTTCGGGTTTGGCACTTTGCGGATCGGGTAAACAGATTGTTAAGAGAAGTTGAGACTGACCCAGCGGTCTTGGTATACGTTGACACTAATGAGTTAAAGAAGGATGGAGGGTCCTGAAAAATGAATTCAGAGATCTAGGCCGCAAGCTTAAGGCAAGGACCTTCAAGGTAGTATTTTCAGAAATACTACCAGTGCCGGTTAGAACTTAGGGAGGTTAATGCATGGGTAAGAAAATGGTGTAATAAGGAGCATTTGTTTTTTTTAGAGCACTGGGAGTCCTTCTCTAAGAGGTTCCATCCTTATTGTAGGGATGGATTGCACCTCAACGAAGAGGGATCTTCTGTCCTAGGGGGGAGGATGTTAGAAAAGTTGTGCAGTAGGAGATTTTAAACTTGAAAGAAGGGGGGGAGACAAGCAAGAGGTAATGGACTAGACAGAGTAGATCGTAATGGTGAAATAGCTATGGGTGTGAGGAACGTGGGAGTTTGGGAGGCACCCATGATAAATACAGATAACATTAGTAATCATCTAAAGACTAAATTAAGTGGGAGTAGAAAGGCAGGAGTGGATACGATAACAATAGCATAGACTGGTATATTTTACGTGCATGCTTGCTAATGGAAGAAGCCTGACAGAAAAAAATAGGGGAGCTTAAATTAATGTTACGAACAGAAGAAAGAAAAGCTCCCTATTATGTCGCACTAAAGAAAACACCCTTGTCTGTATTAAAAATATTTTTTATTAATAAACTGATTAAAATATATTTTGCAGTGGAGTGTACAATGAACCAAATAATTTAAAACAAATTAAAAACTGAAGGAGGTGTCTGTGTGCTAAATCTAGACGGCAGTGTAAATAAGGGAGATAGCTATTAATCACTATCTCATCCCACGATTATGCTGTTAGACTAACCGTGGTAATAGCTATTCCACTACAATTATAAGTCGTCAGATAACAAATCCTATATACCTGAGAGTGTTGATGGTTTGGGAGGGCTACTAGCTCTTTATGTCTATATCAGTGTTTGTATGTGGGGTAAGTATTGGACTAATGTGAGCTCTACGTCAACTATATATCAGTCCAAACCTCTATATACACATACACATACACAGTATCACCAGACCACCAGGTGCAGAAATAACTGAGCCTGTAGGTCTGTTATGTTGAACCACTTGACATACACTGGCCAATTACTCCTATGAATGGAGTTTGAATCACATAGCCCACTTAGACCATAATCTTAGAGTCTAACACTCAAAGTACAGAGAAGTAGGATGTAGTCAGAGTGTTGTGCTTCCCATGATGAAGGCTCCGAAGCGCTCTGACAGGAATGAAGCACCAGACCTCTCCGACTAGCCCGCGCACCTGGTAGTGGCGCTAAGCCTGCCCAACTTATGTTTCACCTATGTGGCTTAATAGGGGGCAGTTTCAAAGAGTTCCTGGTAAGTTTTTATGTGCAACCATCGCCGTGGATGCTAATTAGTATCAGGCTCTAATTTGTCCGATGGCGTCGCGTCATAATCGTGCGTCATTCTCGATTACGTAGATGGGAATATAATATGCCCTGATTGGTTGTTTCAGATCATCATGGGAAGCACAACGCTCTGACTATATCCTACTTCTCTGTACTTTGAGTGTTAGACTCTAAGATTATGGTCTAAGTGAGTTATGTTATTCAAACTCCATTCATAGGAGCAATTGGCCAGTGTATGTCAAGTGGTTCACCATAACAGACCTACAGGCTCAGTTATTTCTGCACCTGGTGGTCTGGTGATACTGTGTATGTGTATATAGAGGTACGGACTAATATACAGTTGAGGTAGATCTCACATTAGTCCCATTATTACCCCACATACAAACACTGATATAGACATACAGAGCTAGTAGCCCTCCCTAACCATCAACACTCTCCGTTATATAGGATTTGTTATCTGACGACTTATAATTGTAGTGGAATAGCTATTACCACGGTTAGTCTAATAGCATAACCGTGGGATGAGATAGTGATTAATAGCTATCTCCCTTATTTACACTGCCGTCTAGATTTAGCACACAGACACCTCCTTCATTTTTTAATTTATTTTGAATTATTTGGTTCATTGTATACTCCACTGCAAAATATATTTTAATCAGTTTATTAATAAAAAATATTTTTAATACAGACAAAGGTGTTTTCTTTAGTGCGATATAATAGGGAGCTTTTCTTTCTTCTGTTCATAACATTATTCAATCCCAGTCAGCACCAACCTACGCCCGTTATTGCAGTGTAGCTTCCTGTCATAAACAGGATACCATCTTATCCTCCTTTTTGGTGTTGTGCGGGGTGCACACTGACCCCTCTCTGGGTTACCCTTCCTCTGAGCTTCAATTAATACTGTAACTAGAAGTGAGCAATACGATATCATAGGTATTACTGAAACATGGCAGTATGAAACTCATGGCTGGTCACTGGTCAGTTAATTTAGAGGGCTATTTTTGGGGGGAGGTGTCAAGCAAATAGAAGAGGAGTTTTAGTATGTTTATACTGTATGTTAAACCAGATTTACAACCTATTATTATAAGTGAAGATGTTTATGATGGAATTGATGAAAATGTAGAGACTTTGGGGATAGAAAATAGCAGTGGAGGTAAAAGTACAAAAATAATGTTTGTAGAGATATGCTATAAACCACCAAATATCTGTGAGATTGAGGAAGTGAAGGTTACAATCAACCGAAGTGGCAATCTAGACACAAGTCTTCCTTTCACTGAATGGAAGTGTTTGAGCTGCAGTGTTAGTAGAAAATGTTATACTGTATGTTGTGACCACACTGTATTCAAATTACATATAAATGCCAAATATAGTATATACCAAAACAATACACAAATATGATAGTGTGACTATGTTTCATTTGGACAACATCTCACACCAAGACTGGTCTATACCAATGCACCACCATTCAACGCCTCGTTAGGGAATTTAGTGATTTAGATAAGTTGTTTGATTAAAATGCAGACTAGTCCATGTAACGGAAAAGTGTGTTGTTACTTGTAAGTTCATCGCTATACAGTAATATTAATGTAATATCTCTAATTCTGTTTGTGCGCACAATTTAATGTGACATGTTTGTGCTGTTGTGACCGTGTGGTAACATGTGATCCAAACCTCTGAATCCATAAAACATACCTTCTTTTCTGACGCTACAGGTGCATGGGGACACATAACTAGTAACAGTGAGTCGCACCGGGCAAACACCAGTCGTATTTCAAGCACTTGACCCAGTATTCACTAAAGTACATTAGTGTTGATCGGGCACAGAAACTTCCATTTACTTCACTAGACACTGGCACACTTTAATGAAATACCCCCTTAGTGCCAATCTGGCTATTTTGTATACTGTGAACCAGGGGGTTATCGCAGCTGAACATAGCGCAGTTCAGCTCTGGGGACCCTGTAGAATCAGACCATTGATTTAAGGCAAAAATGCATAAGAAAAACAACGCAAATTAAAAGACATGGAATAGGTATGCATATAGCATTGTTCCCACCCTTGCATAGTATAAACAACCCTCTTTGAGTCAGAATTAAGTGTAAACGTCATGTTGTCTTAGTATTTCTAATTGTGCAATAGGTTGCAATACAAATCTATTGTCTTAAAGGTTATTGAAATCTGCAAGGAGTCAGAGTCTCTAAAGCAGCGACCGGCTTAAGTACTATTTGCCTTAACGATTGTTCTTTTAGGCCCTACTGGAATGTAGTATCTATAATCAACTGAAATACAATAGAGACGAGTACAAGGAAATGTTCTCTACTTTCAGGGAGATCGTCTTTATTGTTGCCTGTTCCACTGATTAATTAGAGGCACATGGCTCCTATCATTGTTAAAATAAATATTTACAACCATAACATCAAACATAAGTCAACAAAGTAGCAGCATGTTATGTTGGTACAAAACTGAGGGCAAGTACAGTATGTTGATGAACTTCTTCATTTGTTGTGGTGTTAATGATATTGATTTGCCAGTGATACATGCCACTCCTCTCATTTGCATGTGTGCTTTTGATTTAAACATGCAACGCTAACATTGCAATTTAACGCCTACCACATCTTCTTCTTAATCACACGATAACAAAATACAGTAGCACCACATATTGATTATAAAATGATTATCTCAATGCTCACAGTTTTGCTCATAAGAATGTTGTTCGTTAAATGGGAGGAGCTGCGTGATAAGTTAATTCACTTGCGTGTGCAAGGCGTGTCTTTAACACAAGTGCAGCGGTTTGGGGAAACCCCTCTCACTTGGATCACAAGGATGCCAACTTATTGACACTGACGCACTGCACCACTTTGTAGTTTATTTTGTTGAAGCACTGATTTCAGCCCTCTCAGTTGCACATTTTTGCCCCTCCTCCCTCCAGTCAAATCAGAACATTTTCTGACGCGAAAATGGAAAGCAAATGTGATTTCTTTTTTTTTTTGTAGTACAGTACTATTTTCGGATACATAATTCTCACCGACTAAGATGGAACTTAAGCCCCATAGACACCCTACATGTGCATGCATGTGTCATATATTGTCAAGGGGGTCCCTGTAAAAAGGCAGAATTCCTGATACTAAAGTAACCTGAGCTTCTGCACCTTTGTTACGAGCACATTTTATTTCAGAGGGAAACAAGAAATTCCACATAGGGATTCCGAAATTATCGGGATTGGGACTAAAATACTAACTGGGGCGCGATAAATGCTTTGTTTTTTTCTACCACATTTCTTTATTTAAATCATCAGTACCGTGTGCATATTTTTTTATTTAATATTTGTAGCAGAGCGTCGCCGGAGCTGAATCGCGTTCATTTCAGCTCCGGGGGCCCCTTGCTTTTCGAGATACCTTGGAAGGTGTCCCCGGTAGCAGCTCTCGCTGGACAACCAGTACGGTGGTTTAAAGGTCCTGTGGGCTAACATGAAGCTGCATCATCATTCATTGCGACTTCCCCCTGCTTCCCACCTTGGGGGAAACTTGGTTTTAGTTTTCTTTAAAGGTGCTGGTCCTTTAAAGATGAATTGTTTGTTGTTTATCTTGCCACACTCAGAAGCGCTGCTTTTTGACACTAATATATATGCTGTATATATGATGAGGGTGGATTTTGGGGTTCTGGAGCTTGATGGGTTAGGCCTCGGTCCCGCTGCGCTCGTTGGCGCGGGCGGCAATGTCGCGAGTTCCCCACCAGCAGGGGAATCCTCGCGAGCCGGTCCCGGTCCCCACTGGCGGCACAGCTGACTACACGCTGTCGCGCGTCAGCCGCTGGAGACACCAGAGAATGGTGTTTTCTAGCTTTGACGCGTGACGTGTGTGGCTGTGAGCCAATGGGGAGGGGAGGCTTCGGGAGGAGGAGAGGCTTCGGGGAGCGGGGAGGAGTGTGGAGTGAAAGCAGGTGAGTGCCTTTCTCTGTGTGTGTGTCTGAGTGCGTGCCTGTCTGTGTGTGTATGTGTCTGAGTGCGTGAGTGCCTGTCTGTGTGTGTGTGTGCCCGAGTGCCTGCCTCTGTCTGTGTGTGTGTGTATGAGTGCGTGAGTGCCTGCCTGTGTGTGCGCGCGTGTGTGTGTGTATGAGTGCGTGAGTGCCTGCCTGTGTGTGTGTGTGCGCGTGTATGAATGAGTGCCTGCGTGTGTGTGTTTAAACTTACCTTCCAGCTCCAGCCCGAGTCCGTGGAGGGAGGGGGGGGAGAGTAGCGGGTCCCTCCGCTCAAGCCACGCCCCCCCTCCCTGTCAAACCGCCCACCTCCCGATCAAACCTCCCACCTCCCGCCCACCTCCCGCTCCGGCTCCCGCTCCCTACAGACCGCAGATCGCGGTCTGTGTATCTCAGCGCACCGCCTGTCAGCAGCGCAGGTGCGCTGACTCTGGGAGCGGGGCCTTAGCCTTATGCAGCTGTTGTTGCTTGGAGGTGTGGCCCTCCTCCCCAGGGTTTGAAGCTCGCCCCGCCCCACTTTCCAATTAGCAGTTTTTATCATGATCCTGTGACTCACAGACCCAGTATGGTCTTTCTCCCTCCAGCAGAAGAGTGAGGTACATGAGAATTGTGCCAGGTAGTGTTAGGACCTGCAGATTGGGCATGCCGTGAGGTGGCTGCAGGCTTATAACCTTTTGGCCAAAGGGTTTAACTAAATGATCCTTTTTCATGAGCAGATAAGCACTGCGGTATTGCACTATATGTTGTGTCATTTTGCATGTTGCGCTGGCCTTTCTGCTTTTTGTTTTAATTGTTTATTGTAGTTTACATATACAGCAAGACGTATTTAACTGTCCTGATTATACCTATATACAGTACATCATTCCCATTTTACAATAAAAGGAAAACAATATTTTTGCATTGTATTTTGAGACATATTTCTGTGTGATTTTGTATTTTTAATACCTGGAGATGTGCGAATATTTAGCAGTTCCCTTTGCAATCATTTTTGATACATGTGTTTATTTGCAAAAGTAGTTGTGAAGTTTTTTATGCAAAAATGTTTGCATTTCACTATAAAAGACCAATTATATTCGTGAAACGTATGCAAATATGTGTATGTAATTTCTGCTGGGACCAGTTCAGCATCCATTCCTGAGTGCTATACCTCAGGAATCAGATGACTTCCCCATAGATGGGAGCCTACAGTATGTGCTATGAGAATATTTGTATTTTTTATTGTGCATTAAAATGACAGTGCTTAAAGTCGTACAAATCGTTATAGAATGCGTGTTGTACGTATGAAGGTCATTAAGCAGCAACATACATGTGACGCATAGTTGGTTGTTTGAATTGAAATTGATGCACTGCGTCATGCTGAATACCTCATTCATAGAGTTTAAATTAAGACAGCATGATGTGTATTTTTTTATGTGTAATTAGTATCAGCTTCAAATTGCAAAGACAGTATAACCAGCCTCACACTGACGAGGCCCATCAAAGGCGGAAACAGCTGTCTGTGAGTGTGGTTACTGGCTATGCACTTTAACCCAGGCTGTGCTGAAAAGCGATGTAATACAGCAGGCATAAGTTTAAAGGGGTCTATGTCAAACTGTATTTGAAGCAATGTGTGACACTGTGTGCTTACTTGCATGTCATTTCCCAGACTCCCTTGCTGCAGTGGAAGCACTGCATGCTAGGGATCATTGTAAAGAGCAGGGTTGTAGACCTGAGATGTGAATGTGCTCACAAGTGATATTTTCATTTGTTACTGTGGAAATAATACATTTAGTTATTTTGTTGTGCTATGTCAAATACATTTTTGGTTGATGCATTGCGCTAACACTATAAACAGTCTTCGAATTTACACAGGTTTCGATTGGCAGCCGATTTTGACGCAGGTTCAACTATTCTTTTGGTGCACAGATACAATACATTTTAGTACATACTATTTATATCTTGGCATCATGTGTATCAGATAAAAACAGAAAAGACACAGCGCACAACGCTCATAGTGTATTAAAAATTATATTGACATAAATTATAATAAGGTGAGTATTGTGCGTACATCAATATGGTATATAACAAGCAGTTTCGGGATATTGTTACCCAAGCGCCACAGCAAACCGGAACAGATGTCCTCACATGGATCTGGACGCTGGTGCCTCTGGTGCAGGGTAGGTAAGAAGCCTTTGACAGTTCTACTCCCAAAAATCGAGTGGGACGTGTGTTAATGTCCCATACAGTGCTGTAACACAGCGGAGTTCCAAGCCAGCTGGATTTTCTCTCTCCCCTCCGGACAAGCACTTCCGGGTTGGTGACGTCACCCCGGGGAAAATCGCCGGTTTTGGCGCCGTTCTCGCTGGGTCAGCTCGCGTGATGGGGTGATGGTTGAAAGATAAGACTCTTGTCAGCTTTTCCAACGCTTTTCGAAACCCGTGGGTTTCTTCATCAGGGAATAAAGTTGAGTGGTGTTGAAGGGAATCTAAATACCCCGCGATCGTACCTCATTGGCTTAGCCTGCAGCTCTCACAGCCAATAGGAGAGCGGCAGGGGAGGGGTAAAGTCCCGATAGCGCGCGTCACTGGTTGGCAATGGCAACATAACATCAATTAAAATAAACTTTATTAACAATCAAATGGCAATAACAGTACAAGCGCGATTGATGATACTAAAACAAAAAGAAAAGTATTAAACACTGGAAAAAGGCATAATACAGGAGTGTATCAATTACTGACACACTAGGATGACTATCCCAATACCTATTATTTCATAGTGATATAGAAAAGGAACACGAAAAGTTCTCAAAGCCGGTCCATCTTAAAGGACAACATAAATGTGCAACCTTTGCAAATGATAAATAGGACCTACTGTAGCAGCATTAATAAAATAGACATAAAAGGACATAGAGACAAAATCTATAGTTAATTAAATAAATATCTAAAATGAGTTAAAAGGTAAAAAAGTTAATAAAAGAGGTCTTGGACAAAAGATCATGAAAAGACATCAATACAGGGACCATATATCTATGTCTTCGTTTAGACCCCCTGGATACAAGGTGTTCAATTTGTGTATCCAGAAGGTTTCCTGCCTAGAAAGTTCTTTCACTCTGTCCCCTCCTCTCCTATTTTTTGGTATATGCTTAATACCTTTAAATAATAGAGAGGAGGGGTCACTGTTATGGCATTGTGCATAATGTTTTGATAGGCTATGCTTCATAAACCCTATTTTAATGTTGCGCAGGTGTTCTTGAATGCGCACTTTTAATGGACGTTTGGTGCGTCCTATATAAAATAGGCCACACGGACACTCTAATAAATAAACTACATGGTCAGTATTACAATATATAAAATCTTTAATATCGTGGATTTCTCCATCTGAACATCTAAAAGTTTTCTTATCAGGGTGCAAATGCTTGCAAACTGAGCACTTACCACACTTGAAATTCCCAATTGGTTTAGTACCTAACCATTTCCTATCCCCACTATGGTAATCTGTTATTTTAATATCACTTGGGGATAGTGTATTTTTTTAATTTTTAGCTTTTCTGTATATGAATTTTGGGAATTTCGAGAGGTGAGCACCCAGCAGCGAGTCATTTGAGAGAATTGACCAGTGTTTTTTTATAATTTTCTCAATTTGCCCCGTCATAGAATTAAAATTTGTGATAAAAGATACATTGCATTTATCCTTGTTCTCCCGGAGGCTCTTACTTTTTTTATTTTTTGGTAATAACATTGTGTTTCTATCTAATTTTCTTATTTTTTTCCAGATCTTTAGTGAGTTTCTCCAGACGATAACCTCTCTCAAAAAATCTTGAGGTCAATTTTTTGGCCTGTTCTTCAAAATCTACCTCTGTGCTGCAGTTTTTCTTCAATCTGTAGTATTGGCCACTGGGAATGTTTGTTATCCACTTTTTTTGTGGTTACTTGTGGCTACAAGGAGGTTGTTTGAATCAACTTACTTGAAGTGTGTTTTTGTCACCACATTACCATCCACAGACACCGTCAGGTTGAGATCCAAGAAGTGTATTTCTTTCTCGTGCTCTACATGTGTGAAAGTTAAATTTCTGTCATTTTTATTTATATACTGCAAAAAGTGGCCAATTGAGCACTGGTCGCCGTCCCATATACATAGGATATCATCTATGAACCGGCGCCACATAATGATGTTTGATTTGAAGGGGTTATTATTGTGGATATAGTCATCTTCCCCATCTTCCCATATACAGGTTTGCGAAACTGGGGGCAAATCTAGTGCCCATCGCAGTTCCGCAAACCTGTAAGAAAAATTCATCGAGGAACATAAAATAGTTATGCTTTAAGATGTAGTTAATTGAATCCAAAACAAATTTACTGTTTAAAGGGTGTAGAGTAACATCATCCAATAAAAAAGAATTAACTGCATTTAGACCTTCCGGTTGTGGGATGTTAGTGTATAGGGCCTGTACATCGCAGGTGAGCCACCTATAAGAGTCTTTCCACACAAAACCTTCCAACAAATTCAACACTGATGTTGAATCTCTCAAATATGAAGGAAGTTTTGCCACAAAAGGTTGGAGGAAATAGTCCACGTATTGGGATGGTTTGATGTTTCTATATCACTATGAAATAATAGGTATTGGGATAGTCATCCTAGTGTGTCAGTAATTGATACACTCCTGTATTATGCCTTTTTCCAGTGTTTAATACTTTTCTTTTTGTTTTAGTATCATCAATCGCGCTTGTACTGTTATTGCCATTTGATTGTTAATAAAGTTAATTTTAATTGATGTTATGTTGCCATTGCCAACCAGTGACGCGCGCTATCGGGACTTTACCCCTCCCCTGCCGCTCTCCTATTGGCTGTGAGAGCTGCAGGCTAAGCCAATGAGGTACGATCGCGGGGTATTTAGATTCCCTTCAACACCACTCAACTTTATTCCCTGATGAAGAAACCCACGGGTTTCGAAACGCGTTGGAAAAGCTGACAAGAGTCTTATCTTTCAACCATCACCCCATCACGCGAGCTGACCCAGCGAGAACGGCGCCAAAACCGGCGATTTTCCCCGCGGTGACGTCACCAACCCGGAAGTGCATGTCCGGAGGGGAGAGAGAAAATCCAGCTGGCTTGGAACTCCGCTGTGTTACAGCACTGTATGGGACATTAACACACGTCCCACTCGATTTTTGGGAGTAGAACTGTCAAAGGCTTCTTACCTACCCTGCACCAGAGGCACCAGCGTCCAGATCCATGTGAGGACATCTGTTCCGGTTTGCTGTGGCGCTTGGGTAACAATATCCCGAAACTGCTTGTTATATACCATATTGATGTACGCACAATACTCACCTTATTATAATTTATGTCAATATAATTTTTAATACACTATGAGCGTTGTGCGCTGTGTCTTTTCTGTTTTTATCTGCTAGCTCTAGGGGGTCCCTGAGCCCCCCCTCAATCGCAGCTGCAGACGCTCTGTTCAAGGTCACGTAAATTATATTAATATTCATCACGTCACTTTATAACATTAGTTGCGCACTTTATTCTTTCTCACTTAATCCATCATGTGTATCGCCTTTGTATACGCCCGCAAATATACTTGACTGAATTTTTTTTTTATAAGGTGCACATTGAGAAAATAATGCTTAGTAAGTCGGCGCTCACAAACGCAATATATTGTGTGATTTTCATGTGTCCATTTTCTGTAATAAAAACCCTTTTGCAATGCATGGTGCCTAGTGTCTTTGCACGCACCAGGGTTGAGAGCCTGTTGTTCAGGACTATCCTCCTTCCTACATAGTATAGTGGGCTGCTCAACTATTGCTGACCTTGTACACTAGGTAGAAATAATCTAGATCTGATTAGGTCTGGCTGGGAAGGTGCCATTGAATATGCAAGATGGGTTGAGACCTGTTGTTCAAGATCCTCCTCACTGTTACTGTAAAGTCATTAGTAATCAACGTCAGCCCCATGCTGGTTATTCAGGCAGAAACTGTATATCCATGTGCGCCATACAGTGTACTTCCTTGTTCTTCAGACTCTATACTGTAGATATACTTAAAAACATATAGGCAGTAACACTGGGATACGCTATGCTCAGAATTTCAATTGGAAGCAATGCGGAAGACAATCTTATATGCCCACAGCCCTAGTCTCTCTGACCTTGGACACGTACTTCAATCTGATTTTTCGAGACTTGAAAAATGGATTTCCCTAAACATTAACAAGACTGGAACACTGGTATTTGGGACCAATGCTACATTTCTAAAGCTTCCATTGACGGAGCTACAGATCAGAACCAACTCTTAGGCCGCGCTTATGGCGACAGCGACGCGACATCGCCCGAAAACAAATACATTGGCGCCGCCGTGTGCCCTTATAGTGCACGCGACGGCGACGAGCGATGTCGCGAAAACCTGAAGCCGGCAAAATTTGATTTTTCAAGGGCCGTCGCGTCACGTGACGGCCCTTGAACAAATCAAATTGCCGGAATCCCGCGACCCCGCCGCCCGGCGAAACATAACTTTCGCCGATAGCAACGGCGACGGGTGACGTCACCCGCCGTGTCGCCGTCGCCAACAACGACACTATAGGCACGGCCTAATACCATCCTAGCCCCTGTCACTAGTTTTAAATATCTGGTATTTGAATCCCATTTAACGTTTGGGATGCACTTTGATACCCTGACATCCAAAACCTATGTCAAACTAGGTGTAATTTATAGGAACAAATCCTCCCTAAGTACGCTGGTCAGAAAGCGCATTGCATAGCAGATGTTAATGCCAATTATAGACTATGGGACATAATACAGTCATGTGAAAAAGAAAGTACTCCCTCTTTGAATTCTATGGTTTTACATATCAGGACATAATAACAATCATCTGTTCCTTAGCAGATCTTAAAATTAGGTAAATACAAGCTCAGATGAACAACAACACATGACATATTACACCGTGCCATGATTTATTTAACAAAAATAAAGCCAAAATGGAGAAGCCATGTGTGAAAAACTAAGTACACCTTATGATTCAATAGCTTGTAGAACCATCTTTAGCAGCAATAACTTGAAGTAATCGTTTTCTGTATGACTTTATCAGTCTCTCACATCGTTGTGGAGGAATTTTGGGCCACTCTTCTTTACAACGTTGCTTCAGTTCATCGAGGTTTGCGCCCATTTGTTTATGCACAGCTCTCTTAAGGTCCCGCCACAGCATTTCAATCGGGTTGAGGTCTGGACTTTGACTGGGCCATACCAACACCTTGATTCTTTTCTTTTTTAGCCATTCTGTTGTAGATTTGCTGGTGTGCTTGGGATTATTGTCCTGTTGCATAACCCAATTTTGGCCACGCTTTAGCTCTCAGACAGATGGCCTCACATTGGACTCTAGAATACTTTGGTATAGAGAGGAGTTCACGTCGACACAATGACTGCAAGGTTCCCGGGTCCTGTGGCTGCAAAACAAGCCAAAATCATCACCACTCCACCACCGTGCTTGAGAGTTGGTATGAGGTGTTTGTGCTGATATGCGGTGTTTGGTTTTCGCCAAACGTGGCGTGTGCATTATGGCCAAACATCTCCACTTTGGTCTCGTCTGTCCAAAGAATATTGTTCCAGAAGTCTTGTGGTTTGTTCAGATGCAACTTTGCAAACCTAAGCCGTGCATGGAGACGTAGTATATGGCTCGGCACCTCAAACCCACCTTAGCAAACTTGACACCCTCTACAATTCAATTTGTCGTTTTGTTCTCCAATGCAACTACAACACACATCACTGCGAAATGCTCAAAGAACTAGATTGGTCATCACTAGAGTCTAGGCGCCAAGTTCACCTTTCCTGTCTCACTCTCAAATACTTTCTGGGCAAGCTACCCAGCTACCTGAACAAGCTCCTCGCCCCTACCACATGCAGCACCTATCACCTGAGATCAGACTCCAAAAGACTATTCATGGTCCCAAGGCTCAACAAAGTATCCGGACGTTCCTCCTTCTCCTTCCGTGCACCCCAAAACTGGAACAACCTACCAGAGACCCTCACATCCACCACCAGTTTAAGTTCTTTCAAATCTAAGGCTGTCTCACATTTTAACCTGGTCTGTAACTGTTTCATACGCTCATAATATATATTTTCTTTAACTGTGCATGCAATGTCTTGTATATAATGTATACCTTGTTCATTTATGTAACTGTACTTGTAACCATGTATTATTTGTTTTTCTCTGTGCCCAGGACATACTTGAAAACGAGAGGTAACTCTCAATGTATTACTTCCTGGTAAAATATTTTTTAAATAAATAAATGTTCATTTTAGAGAGAAGAGGCTTTCTCCTGGCAACCCTTCCAAATAAACCATATTTGTTCAGTATTTTTCTAATTGTACAGTCATGAACTTTAACATTTAACATGGTAACTGAGGCCTGTAGAGTCTGAGATGTAACTCTTGTTTTTTTTGCAATTTTTCTGAGCATTGCACGGTTTGACCTTGGGGTGAATTTGCTGGGACGTCCACTCCTGGAAGATTGGCTACTGTCTTGAATGTTTTCCACTTTTGAATAATCTTTCTCACTGTAGAATGATGGACTTTAAATTGTTTGGAAATGGCCGTATAATCCTTCCCAGATTGATGGGCAGCAACAGTTGCTTCTTTAAGATCATTGCTGATGTCTTTCCTCCTTGGCATTGTGTTAACACACACCAGAATGCTCCAGACCAGCAAACTGCTAAAACTTCGGCTTTTATAAAGGTGGTCACACTTGCTGTTGATCAATTAGTCAAGGGCATTTGATTAGCAGCACCTGTCTGCTACTTAATTCCTATGGAAGCAGTAAGGGTGTACAGTACTTAGTTTTTCACACATAGCTTCTCCATTTTGGCTTTATTTTTGTTAAATAAATCATGACACAGTGTAATATGTCATGTGTTGTTGTTCATCTGAGGTTGTATTAACCTAATTTTTAGACCTGCTAAGGAACAGATGATTGTTATTATGTCCTGATATGGACACAACTGGAACAATCTACTTAAGACTCTCACAGCCGCCGCCAGTCTAAGTTCTTTCAAAAACTAAAGCTCTCTCACATTTTTATCTGGGCTGTAACTGTTACATACGCCTATACAATATATTATTTTTTACTGTTCATGCAATGTCTTATACTGTAATATAATGTATAACCCTGTTCATTTAATGTAATCATGTATCTGTTATCATAACTCTATGTACTTGAAAACAAGAGGTAATTAATTCTAAATGTACTACTTGATGATAAAACATTTGATAAATAAATAAATATCTGCCTGCAAACTGTTGGCCTTAACCAGCCCAGTAGACACCAATCCCCATGCCAAGAACACTGCAGTAGTACTTGCTACCAACTTGATCTCCAGTGAGACAATAGTATATTTCAGTTGCTGTGCCCTGCATTAAATATTTCAAAGCAATTTGCTGGGGGGCAATTTTCTTTTTTTAACAAAACTGGGTTAAAATGTTGCATGTCGCTACACTCATTAGTTATTAAGTAAAACATACCACAGTTGGTATATAAGTAATTATTTATAAATCAGGCATGAGGAAGCATACAAAATATATTATTACAGCACTTTACCAGCCTTGCACTTCAATAAAGGCATATTGTTTGTATACCTTTTAAAGAAATCATTTCGATACAATAACCACTACTCTAGACTTACTAACCCTCTTTCGCTATGCTCTCTCAAGCAACACATTGAAAAAGCGCTAAGGCAGGTGTGAAATGCGTTAGAGATCTACCTATCTCTATTTGTCCATTTTTCTATACTGTATGTGCTGAATAAATAAACGCTTAAGCTTTCTGTTTGCACTCTAGCCCTTTAATATTTCATTCTTGCTGGGCACTGACTTTTTTTATGTTTTTCCCCTTCTGCTGATTCATCCGTCAGACAACCTGCCTTTCAGCTCTACAATTACTGAAGTTCTGTGAGTACAGGACATTCCCATATAAGCGGTGAGCCCCCCTTTTTCACTTGTACCATTAATGGACAGTTTGATATTCTAGGCATGTATGGTATGTTGCTCCAAAACGCGGGACACCTGAGTGTTTGAGGAGGGAACTATGTGGCTGCCGACCAGTTGGCAGACACAGGCCATCCCAGCTGACCATTGGCATGTAATATCATGAGAACTTACTCACCTACCCCCATTCATCTTTTATATCTGAAGAAAGAACGCCACACAACCATTTGTTTCAGTTATCATGCTTTATTGGATTGAAGGATTTTTATGTATGGCTTATCCTCAGTAATCACTGAAGCACCGATATTAGACTTGTGTCTTTTCTCCGATTATTACAGTGACCACTTCATTTACTAACCCTCTTGGCTATGCCCAATGAAGGAACACATTTTCCGGTGCTTTAACTGCTTCTGTAACCCTCCTAACACACAACACGCTTTTTATTAAATGTTAAGCTTTTTTTGGACAGAGACTTGTTTCTCTCTATGTTTACGTATATACAGTATATGTGTGTGTATTTAAGGCATTTATCCTAATAGGTATTCTAGTTCACTGTATTTTGTCTTGCATATTATTTCAGTAAAGCACCGCGTATATTGTTGGCTCAATATACATAAAATACACATGTATACAGATGTAGCAAAGGGTGTTGCGTTATGGTGGTGTCATCTGAATCCTATCGAAACTCTGTGATATTCTGAGTTATAATAAGTTATGTTGTGTTATCAGCGGGAGCAATGAAGTCTGCTACATCTGTTCATAGAATCATGGGTCATACTCTACAGTATGTGACCTTAGCATGGCTAAACAATGTAATAAATCAGTGGTCATGGATAAAGGGATGTTAAATTGTACAAGTATACGTTTTTAGAGGAGGAAGTCATTACTAATGAGACCTCATCTAGGGCACGGTGCCCAGTTCTAGAAACCACAATTCCAAAGCACATAGGCAATTTGGAGATAGTCCAAAGAAGGACAAGAAAATATTGCACGGTTTACACAAAAAGCCTTATAAGACAGGCTGAATGTAGCACCCTTCTAGCGAGGAGGAGTAGCAACTTTTTCTCAGAGTAAAAGGAACATTAGAGTAACAGATAATGGTCTGAATCTGCAGTGTGCCAGACCGGGGGAACGGTAGGCCAATGACGTCAACATAGTAGAAAGAATGATAAATTACTGTGCTTGTAATAGCCACAAAGGAACCCACGGGGAAGGACGCAGAAAATAAATGCATCTTCACTGGAAGAAGGTGCTGGATTCCATGCGACGTATCTAGGTATGAAATCTCATCTTTTACTGTAATTGCCTACGGCACTGGCAGCAATCATAGGTATCAGGTTTTTTGTTTGTTTAAAGCAGACACTTATCATGCAGACAGCGGTCTTTCATGGATTGCCAATGCTCTACAAGAAATATAAAAGGAAGTTTATTTGTTGAAGTAAAGGTATTATTAAAAAGAAATAAAATACAAAACACTTGAAGTAGAAATAAAATTCAGAGAGTTTTTATCTCTGGTAGCAAGTCACATGGAAAAGAGCTGGATTTTGACACTTCTTTTTTTTTCAACACTGATATAAGATACTCTTAATGTGTCCAATTATAGGTGTTTTCACTCACGTCTTTCTAGGAGTATGAAATAATGATGTCCTACTGTGACATAATGCTGGCGCCTTGCGTTATGCAGCATGCGGAGTAATGCGAGAGTCGAGAAAACGAAGCGCTTCTGTCTTCAAAATCTACCACGTTATTGCTGCTCCCCTGAAATAAATTCTAAATGGTCTGACTATAAATAAGGCTGGCGTGTTTATTTCGTGAACTTTGGCTACAGCAATAGATAGCTTGGCACATCTCCTAGCAATGATACAGACAATAGGTAATAAGAGCAAAGAAACACATCATCTAACATGAGAAGTACATAGAAACCTAGTGAACCAAAGAATTACGGTGAGCTAGGTTGTAGCTAGACATGTAAAGTCATGGTGGAGGCAATAATGATGCCTGAACCTGTTCCTTGTTTGCTTTGTGAAAGCAATTGTTTTAAAGACATTAGCAAGCTCGAGAAATGTTGGGGCGAAGGCTATCTGTTGGTTCATAGATTTAACCCTTTGTGTGCCAGGAGAGACGGCGACAGTGTAAACATAATCGCGATGTCACTGCAGTGACCCAACTGAAAAAAGAATCTCCTTCTCTTCTGCTTAGATGGAGTTCCCCGCGCCGAATGAGACCACCCTTAGAAAATGTGCGTGATGTAGTTACTAGGTCACTCGGCCCCGAACTTCATGATACCGTAGATCTGTCGTGGGGGCATCCCGAGGGTTAAAAATTCAATACATCTCAATTTGTTTACGCGAATATAATGCGGACGTTAGCACGACTTACCTGCTGTTTTGGGCTAAATTCTAGCAACTCTTGTTGTCAAGATGTTATCTGAATAAGGTATTCACAGTTTGTGATATATGGGGACGTTCCCTATCTTTGCCAGAAGGTACAGTATGGCCCATTATTCTCTCCTTCTCAGACTGGGTGTGAATCTGGTACTGACTGCAAAGTGATCACAATACATGAGCTTAAAAATATGGGCCCAAAATGACTCATTCTGTGCTTGTGCAGACAAAAATAAAGTATTTTTCATTTTAGCACCATTTGCAGAAAATAACTTTGTACCGCACTGTACGTCTCTCTTTGCTTGATCGATATTAGATCCAAACTAGTATGCCCTGCGTCTATGCCAGGAAGTTTTTGCATAAGAATTTGCTGGCCATTTTTAAATAAAATTCTAATCATTTATATAGCTTAAAGCAATGTCAATATTTAACATGTTTTTATTTCCTTCCTGAAGTAGAAACACCAATCTAAGTATGTTCCTGTGCTCATTCAGAACTACAGTTCTCATGAGCAGTTTCTCACTTGTTCTCCCGAATCTCAAGTAGTATGTGAAGATTGTCCAAATATACTTAACCCCTTTGCTGCCAGAAAGGCCTGTATCGAGTTACCAGCAATGTATTGCAGCAGAATCTTAGAGACCTACTGTATAGCACAATAGAAAGTTGGCCGGACCGCTCACCTTGGGTGATCCTAAGTAGCTTATAATATAATGGTAGGACGCAAGGTGCATGGGGGAGGTAGGTATATAGATATAAAAGGTTGCTCAAAAAGGAGATTAGAAAAGGCCCCCACATGCTGCACTCAATGTGGATGTAGCAAAAGATGAATATATGAGACTGTATAAGTCCGTGAGATATAATATCTCTATTGTGGCAGTCGTGTGACTATAGGTTATATAGACGTACAGTATATCCATTTTGTTTATGCCCTGTAGAGTATCACCAGGTTTTCTTAAAGTAGAACAGGTGAAAAAAGGCAGTGCACTGCCTGTAATGAATGGAGGAGGCTAATGGTAGCAAAAACAACCTTTTAATGAATAAAAGGATTAAACATCACCCCATGGTCATCCAGAAAACGCACACCTACGCGTTTCGGGCCGTGCGCCCTTTATCAAGGTGTATACAAAGTGAAAATACAGACAAATTTAAATACAGGCGCTGTTTGTATTTTCAATTTGTATTTAAATTTGTCTGTATTTTCACTTTGTATACACCTTGATAAAGGGCGCACGGCCCGAAACGCGTAGGTGTGCGTTTTCTGGATGACCCAGGGGTGATGTTTGATCCTTTTATTCATTAAAAGGTTGTTTTTCCTACCATTAGCCTCCTCCATTCATTACAGGCAGTGCACTGCCTTTTTTCACCTGAGCTACTTTCCCTGCTTGGTGGATTGCACACTGCTCAGGATACCTGATGGGACTGATCCACTGGATCTATGCCAAGTTATCATGGTTGGGACAATCTTTGTACTGTTCATTGTGCTGGTTAGCACTAGGTACTAGTCCCTTGCCCTATTAGGGTATGTTATCATTGCTCATTTTGGAGTGTTCCCTACGGAAGAATTATTACAATATTATTGGGACTCTTATGCTTTGATGCACCGGTTACCCACTTTCTGGTTTTCTTAAAGGTTCAATCCCTACAGTTTGTAAACAATTTGTCAATTTAATTGGCTTCCTTAGACTAATCTAACCATGCTAGAAGCAAAGATCTGACTTATTTTTTTTCATCTGAAAATGAATGATAAATTGCATGCATTCTGGGCTTCTCAATTGATGTGTTTTTGTACATTACAGGGTAAAGGGGGGGGATCTCTGGCTGTACAAGCACTTCTTGAACACACAGTGACATCAGACAAAAGGAAACAGCCAGGGGAAATCACACCCCTCCCAAAAATCTAACTGTAAAAAATGATTTCAAATACAGTACTTTTTAGTAATAATGCATACATTTCTCATAAATCACCAGCATTAGTAAACTTTGGTCCAAGGAGGGGTTGCCACTTTACATCTACAATAGCTCACAAACCACATATGTAAAACTCAACAGGAAAGTAATGTACAGCCTGGAGCATAGAAGGGGGGATATGACTAAAACTTTCAAAATATTAAGGGTTCCAACAAAGTATAGGAGGGAAGCACGTTTCAGAAAGAGAGAAGTGCTTGAACAAGAGCTCATGTCTTGAAGCTGGAGAGAGGCAGGCTGGGGGAAAATATGAGGAAGTGCTTCATAACATAAAGGGTGGTGGATTCAAGGAATCGCCTCCCAACATAGGTAGTAAGGGCTAATACAGTAAGGGGATAAAAAAAAGTGCTTGGGATAGACATAAGGCTAAATCCAACATATGAAGGAAAGCCAAGAATTAAATAGGTTCTGGGATTTTACAACAAATAAAAAATGGCCAAACTAAGTGGGCCAAGTAGTTCTTATCTGTCATCAAATTTGATGTTTCTATGTTTACAATGATATTTAGCAAAGAAGGGTGGGGTCTCCGGGTTGGTCCTTTCTTCCACGTAGTAACAAAGGCGGGAGAGGGAGTAGGGGGTGTGAAACTTTTTATAGGACCAACACGTAGTTGATCTGTTACAAGCTTTCCAACCTGTCAGGGTCCTTCATCGAGTTACCCAGAGCCTGAGAGGTTCGAATGCTTGTAACAGATCAACTACTCGTTGGTCCAATAAAAGGTATCATAACCCCTACTCCCTCCTGTATTTCTAAATGATATTTAGGCGTCTTTTAATAAAATTGACTGTTCATTTTGTAGTTATATGTAGCCTAGTTATATAGTCTCAGTTTTGCACTGGGAAACCACAAACAAAAATGCAGCATTCGCTAAAATGATTCATACATTCTATATACAGTGTGGCAGGACAGCCTCGCGGCGGGGTCAGTAAGACGCTAGACACGATGGGAAACTTTCAACTATAGTGGTTTATTAGCCACAACCAAAATAAAGTACGGGTGCACCGTCCCTTTAAGAAACTACTTTCTTGAAAATTAAAGCCTGTTCCCTTTAGGGAAACTAACTCACTTCTTGAGCCCTTACTAACAAGACAGCCAGCTTATCTGGTCATGCCCAAAACATGCTACACAAAGGTTAACCGATACGTATAAGAATAAAGTCTTATCTGTATAGCAGCTCCAGCAGCAAACAGGAACACGGTTCCGGGGAGCAGACTTTGTCCAGCCTCGCAGCAATCTGTATCTTTATCTTTACCCTGGGTTGGGGTCCCAGCTGGTCCCAGCAGCAGAGCTCCTCGCAGGACTGCGGGACCAGATCAACAGCAACGGCTTCCCAGCCGGGAGAGTTCTCTCCACCTTCCTGTGGAAAAACAAGCTCACCTTGTGTGAGCAACTTCCTGCTTTTTAAAGCACTTGTTTCACTGATAGTTCAGCCCCTGTTTAATTAGGCTGCAGGTGTGCTTCTTTCTGTCTCAGGAGATTAACACTCTGTGAACTGGCTGCAGCGTCTCTCCATTCACTATTCCAGCCTACTGAGTTAGTGACTCTGTCACATATCCCTCTCCCCAGCGAAACATTGTCCTGTGGAGCGGCCCGTGCACCATTCCCGTGCACCAGCATCTTCGTCGAAAATGTCTGACGTCGGCCCTTCCCTCCCCCTTTTTTTTTTCTTGCCTTCCAATTTAGGCATTTTCTTTTTGGGGTAATTACCAGGCTACCTGTGTCTGAAGACTGGTACCTCCCTATCTCTTTGTCTTGTGCCAGTTTCAGTTTAAGGTTGATGCTCCGCTTTTGTTGTGTCTCTTCTTGACAAGGTTCCTGAGCATCCTGCTGTCTATTAGCTCTCTCTGCCAGGACTCTACGCCACGCTGTGACCTTGATCTGTAAATCCTGAAGATGCATTGTTGTCCTTGTCCTCTTGTGCTCAGTCTCCCTTATTCTGTAGAAGAGCATTGACCTCGGTCAGCTCATTGCATACACTCGCCAGTGACTGTTTGGCCTTCTCTTTTGGACCTTTCTTCCTCAGTGTACCTTCAGTGTTGGGTTCCACACCATTTATCTTCAGTACTTCAACTTGGTCGGGATTCCTTTTAACCCGAAGTACACCCCATGGCACCTCTCTTTTATGGTCAGTAGACTCATAGGCTTGGGCCTTTCTGTCTTGACTCTTTAACTTACTGTACTCTGTTGGGAGATTTGCTGGACCATCTGTGCGGTCTTTCTCCCCTTATGATCACGGGCACACTTCCGTCTCATTCGCGGCTGTCTCTTCACAGTGGCTGCCCTCATGGCACCGTGTCCCCTGGGCACTGTAGTTTGATTGGATTCTTACTGTGCTAGTGCATCGCAATTTGGCCTTCGCATTCCGTGCCTTGTGGAAAGTAGACTGTAGTTCTGCAACGGTAGCATGGTCATGCTTCCTGGAGTGCCTCCCTTGTTTTATCTCTACCGCCACCTTTTCCTTGGACTGCTTCAGTAACCCAAACGTCTGTCTTGGGGTTGCAAGCTTTTCCTCCAGCTTCATCTGAGAAACTTCCTGCTGGTCAGCCGTAGAGTCCAACGTAGCGTCCCGCTCAGTCTTCAGAGCCTCAAGCTCCTTGACCAGGTCACACTTTTGTTTCTCCGCCATCTTGCGGCCAGCACACTCAGACTCCAGGTCCTTCCTCAGGTCTTGAAGCAGTCCTTCTGCCTTTCTTCTTTCACTCAGTGCGGCTGCTAGTTCATCTTCGTTAGAATTGAGTCGCGATTCTACGTCTCCTAGCAGACTCAGAGCAAGGCTTAAATCTGTCTATCTTTCTTTATTCTGGACCTGCAGCTGCTGGTGCTCCTCCCGGACCTTGTCTAGCTCCAGCTGTAGCTGGGCCCCCTCATTGATCATGTAGTCCAGCCGCTTGTGGATATCAGCCATCTCAGTTTCATGGTGCAACATCAGGCAGGCCACCTGACGGACGGACACCTCCTCCGTCTTGGCGCGCTGCATCTCGTGCTCAGCCATCTGCGTTTGCAACTCTTCAATCTGATGCTGCCAGTCCCCTCTCAGGGCCTTCACCTCTTTCCGGTGCTTACTCTGGGTTTGCATCAACGCCTCCTCCATCTTTTTGAGCTCTGCAGTTCTTGTCGCCAGTATCGCTGTTGCTTCTGTCTTCCAGGCTTCTTTCTCCTTGGCATACTGACTCATGGAGATGGATTTGCCTCTCTGCTTCTCCAGCTCTTGCTCCAGTCTTTGGACCTTCTCATGTTCCCTCTCACACAGAGTCACCTGGCTTCTAAGCTCCGCCTCCAGCGATGCTCTTGTGGCGCTCAACGTGATCTTCAGCTGCTCCAGGGCGAGGCATTCTTTTTCCAGCATTTTCTCTGCATTCTGCAGAGCAGCCTGTACTTCATTTTTTTCTTGCGCCAATTGCGTCTTCACTTTCTGCGCTTGGTGAAGCTTTTCAGTCCCATCACTGACCTGACCAGTCAGGTTTAAAACCTCTTCGTTCATATTTATATTCTCCATTTTCACAGTCTCTATATCCCTTAGGACCGTCTCATTGGCTTTCTTCAAAGTACCCAGCTCTGCCCCTAGCGATGCTCTTGTGGCGTACAGCGTGGCCCTCAGTTCCTCATGCTGTTCTGTGGGGACTTACTGGGTACTCAGCCGTTCCTGTAGCACTCGCTGCTTCTCCTTGGCTGCTTGCAGACTTGCATGTAGCTCTTGCAGCTGGCTCTGCCATAAGTGCGTTGCCTGTGTGTGCTGCTGCAGGGAGACACGTTGCATCCTCTCTGCATTCTGCAGTGCTTCCTGCACCTCTAGCTTTTCCTGGATCAATTGCTTCTCCACTTTTCCTGCTTGGTGGAGCTTCTTATCACCTTTACTGATTTGATCAGTCAAGTCTGAATTTTTCTGCATCAGACTTACATTCTCCTTCTTTACAGTCTCTAAATCCCTCAGGGCATTCTCATGGGTTTCCTTCAACATACCCAGCTCTGTATTTAGACTGTGGCCCTCCTGGCGTGAGAGTTCCAGCTCTGTTTTGAGCGTGCTAGCTTCTTGGTGAGAAACTTCTAAGTCTTTGATGAAGTTTTGCACATCTCTCTGGGACATCTGATAGCATAGTTTCCAGTCAGGACTTGTTCTCTCTGATTCCATGTTAGCAATTGCGGTGTTGGCCTTATTCAAACTTGTCTTCAGCTCCTCCAACTCACTCCGTAAGAGACGCTCTGTTTTCTTTAACTCCTCATACTCAAGTATAGCTGGGAGTATACACCTCTTTACCTCGGCGTTCGCTTCTCGCTCCCTATTCAATTGTTCCTGCAAAGCATCATAATCACGGTGGGCAGTTTGGAGTGCAGAAATTAAGGCCTCTTTTTCCTGGCTCAAGGATTCAGCTTCCCTTTGCTTCTCCTTTTCCTTTGCCACCGTTCCTGTGACAATTCTGCCCATCACTCCGGTCTGCAGCCCATCTCGGTGGCTTGCTGACACCTGTTGTCCTGATATCGCAGGCTCAAGTGGTTTGGTCACTTCCTCTGTGACTTGAAAAATATTTTTATTTTTCTTCTTTCTCTTTGTTTTATTCGTTCCAGAGACATCAGTGGTACTAGGCACACACACACTGAACACTTTTGCAGCTTTCATCTGCGGGTACGTCTCTCTTCTCGGGGCCACATATGCATCATCATCATAATCATCATATGGCCTGAAGGGACACTGTTTTGTATGCTTATGTACATTGCAAAACTGACACTTGACGGCGGCCATTTTAAAACCCGTTTTTTTTTTTATTTTTTTTTTTTCACACCCGATGAGGCAGACTTTGCACAACACACGTAAGTTGTTCTTGCTTTACAATATTTGAACCTTCTGGGTTCTTCTTAGGGCAACTTCTTTGCAAAAATCCATTTTCACTTTCTTTTTTACCAGACAGGGCAAACTTTACCTCACAGCACTTGCTAGCTGCAAATTCACTCACTTCAGCAAAAGGCATTAGCTTTACACAGCAATCCTTACATACCCGACGGGGCAAAATTTACACTCAGCGCTTGCTAGCTGTAACTTCCATGCTTCAGCAAAAATCATTTTTTTTTCCGCTTGAGTTCAGTGTCTCAACACATCTTCATCTACTGACCCCCAGAGGCGTAGCATCCCACTTCTGACACCACCTGTGGCAGGACGGCCTCACGGCGGGGTCAGTAAGACGCTAGACACGATGGGAAACTTTCAACTATAGTGGTTTATTAGCCACAACCAAAATAAAGTATGGGTGCACTGTCCCTTTAAGAAACTACTTTCTTGAAAATTAAAGCCTGTTCCCTTTAGGGAAACTAACTCACTTCTTGAGCCCTTACTAACAAGACAGCCAGCTTATCTGGTCATGCCCAAAACATGCTACACAAAGGTTAACCGATACGTATAAGAATAAAGTCTTATCTGTTTAACAGCTCCAGCAGCAAACAGGAACACGGTTCCGGGGAGCAGGCTTTGTCCAGCCTCGCAGCAATCTGTATCTTTATCTTTACCCTGGGTTGGGGTCCCAGCTGGTCCCAGCAGCAGAGCTCCTCGCAGGACTGCGGGACCAGATCAACAGCAACGGCTTCCCAGCCGGGAGAGTTCTCTCCACCTTCCTGTGGAAAAACAAGCTCACCTTGTGTGAGCAACTTCCTGCTTTTTAAAGCACTTGTTTCACTGATAGTTCAGCCCCTGTTTAATTAGGCTGCAGGTGTGCTTCTTTCTGTCTGAGGAGATTAACACTCTGTGAACTGGCTGCAGCGTCTCTCCATTCACTATTCCAGCCTACTGAGTTAGTGACTCTGTCACAACAGGCATACCCCACATTAACGTACGCAACGGAATCGGAGCAGGTATGTAAAGCGAAAATGTACTTAAAGTGAAGCACTACCTTTTCCCCACTTATCGATGCATGTACTGTTATGCAATGTCATATAGGTGCATAACTGATGTAAATAACACATGTGTAACAGGCTCTATATTCTCCCCGCTTGCGCACAGCTTCGGTACAGGTAGGGAGCTGGTATTGCTGTTCAGGACGTGCTGACGGGCGCATGCGTGAGCTGCCGTTTGCCTATTGGGCGAAATGTCCTTACTCGCGAGTGTACTTAAAGTGAGTGTCCTTAAACTGGGGTATGCCTGTACAGTATTCTATTATACAATTATAGCATATACACGGATGTATACAGTTCATGCAATGTTATTCCCAAAACTTGTATCTCGTATTATTTAAAAAGAGATCTAAATCTCTACATTCTCTGTCATACTCTACGTCAAAGTAATGTTCTGAGAATATTGCCAACCCATACATGTAACCGCCACTAAGTTTGTTATTAAGTAGCGAATCATAATGCAAATGCATGCAATTCCCAACATATAATATCTCCAATTCAAAGGTCTAAAACTTCGAAATGTACAGATATCCTCCAAAGAAGGGTGGAATGAGTTGTGAGTAATTTAGGCTTTAAAGATAAATGTGAGCTAAACCAAGGATGTGAATAAATAGGAGATCGGTAACTTTGCATTTCCTAACTTTTGGTACACAGTGGAGTTGTAGTGCAAACTCATTGCGTGAGTGCAATCTCATTGCGTGAGTGCAAACTTATTCCGTGAGTGTAAACTCATTGCGCGAGTGCAAACTCATTCCGTGAGTGCAAACTCATTGCGTGAGTGTAAACTTATTGCGTGAGTGCAAACTCTTTGCGTGAGTGCAAACTCTTTGCGTGAGTGCAAACTCTTTGCGTGGGTGCAAACTCATTGCGTGTGTGCAAACTCATTGCGTGAGTGCAAACTTATTCCATGGGTGTAAACTCATTGCTTGAGTGTAAACTCTTTGCGTGAGTGCAAACATCTTCTGTGAGTGCAAACTCATTGCGTGAGTATAAACTCATTGCGTGGCTGAAATAGACCGTTTGCATGGGGGTCGTTCATATAAAGACTCGACGGGTGAAGCGGAATCATATCTATTCCTAAATTATTTAAAGAAGTTCAACATGGGCAGAGTTGGGAAACTCCAGCCCTCAAGGGCCACCAAAAGGTCAGGTTTTCAGGATATCTCTGCTTCAGCACAGGTTTTGCTCAGGCTTTGATTGAGCCACTGATTGAGCCATCTGTGCTGAAGCAGGGATATCCTTAAAACCTGACCTGTTGGTGGCTCTTGAGAACAGGAGTTGCCCACCCCTGGCCTGTAGGGGGAAAGCGCTAATCAGACTACAGTATAAGAACCCAGCATTTACACCACACACTTTCCGGAGCCATCACCACAATTGCCGCTCTATTGATGCACAGACACTACCTGGCAATGCTTTCTATACTTGATAATAGACCAAGACCCTGGAGAAGAAGGGAAATAATGTATAGGGCTAGCGCTGATGTATTTGGCATGCCCGATAGTGAGGCGCTCCAGAGATACCGCCTAACACCTCGAATCACCATGGAAATTATTGTTACTCATTCTTGCTGATCTAGAACCTAAAATACACATTCAAACAACCACCCATTTTATTAAGTGTAGACATGCTTTTCTAGCACATCTTTGATAGCCATTTTTGCAAACAGTTTGCAGCCAAGAACAGCTTAATCTCAGACCCAAAAATCATGCTCAATACTCCATTATTATCTAAACTCCCACAGCAGGGGCCATGTTTGGTAAGTGGTGCTATGCTGCAAGACACTTTCCAACACCCACAGTCATGGGCGTCCGCAGAAATTTTTTCAGGGGGCGGCATAATTTATAACCGCAGCGCAATGGCGGTCCCGGCTGCGGCACAGATTGGTCCCGACTTGGGAGTGAGACGGCTTTCATTGGTAGGTAGTGTTACCAATGAGAGCCGCATCACTCCCGAGTGCTACCAATGACAGTGCGCTGCGCTTCCTCCTGCGTAGCAGCATAGGCTAGCCTACCACTAGCTGCCTGCCGCGGCGCCAGGGGCACCCACCCACCTCCGTCCCGGTCCACCCACCTCCGTCCCGGTCCACCCACCTCCGTCCCGGTCCACCCAGAGTCTGTTTTTGGCGTTTATAGCGCCGTTAACGTACTGTACGGCGCCATAAATGCCAAAAACAGCCCAGGACTGCGAGTGATCCAGGCAGAGCCGCCAACAGAAATCATGGGGCCCAGGACAAATGAAAAGAGCAGGCCCCCCCCGAACCCATAGCGCCCCCCCCCCCGAACCCATAGCGCACCTACCACGAAAAAATATCTTTTAGAGCGCAACTTTTACTTAACTGTTTTCTTATTGTGATACAGAATAAAACATTACAATGCAACCTGTTTATTTTTATATTTTCAACAAAAGACATGAGTCTGCCTGCCTGGGTGGGTGAGTGGGTGAATGACAGTAGAATGACTGTGGGTGAGTGGGTGAATGACAGTGGGTGGGTGAATGACAGTGGGTCGGTGGGTGAATGAAGGTGGGTCGGTGGGTGAATGACAGTGGGTGGGTGGGTGAATGACGGTTGAATGACGGTGGGTGGGTGGGATAATGACGGTAGGTGGGTGGATGAATGATGGTGGGTGGGTGAATGACAGTGAGTGGGTGGATGGGTGAATGACAGTGGGTTGGTGGGTGAATGTTGAATGTGGGTGGGTGAATGATGGTGGGTGGGTGAATGACGGTGGGAGAGTGACTGGGTGACAGTGAGTGGGTGGGTGGGTGACAGTGACTGGGTGGGTGGGAGACAGTGACAGGGTGGGTGGGAGACAGTGACAGAGTGGGTGGGAGACAGTGACTGGGTGGGTGGGAGACAGTGGGTGGGTGGGAGACAGTGGGTGGGTGGGAGACAGTGACTGGGTGACTGAGTGTGTGACAGTGACTGGGTGGGTGACAGTGACTTGGTGAGTGACAGTCAGTGACTGGGTGGGTGACAGTGACAGTGGTTGACGTTGACAGTGGGTAATGGTGACAGTGGGTAACGGTGACAGTGGATGACAGTGACAGTGGGTGACGGTGACAGTGGGTTATGGTGACAGTGGGTGACAGTGACAGTGGGTGACAGTGACTGGGTGGGGTGACTTACCTTGACCGGGTGGGTGCAGCTTGTCGCCGGACGCTTCCCCCTCCTGCCCCCGATATCCCTTCTGCCCCCGATATCCCCGTGGCAGCTGCCAGGGACGGGAGGTGAGCTTGGGGAGGGGGCGCGGGAGGAGGGCTCGGGGGGGGCATGGGAGGTGGGCTCGGGGGGGGGGGGCAAGGCCATGGGAGGTGGGCCGGGGGGCACGTGGGAGGTGGGTGCGCGGGAAGCTGGCCAAGGGGGGGAAGCGGGCCGCAGGAGGAGCTGGTACTTCCCCCTCCATCCCACGTTGGGAGCGGGAGGGGGAGCGGGCCGCAGAGGAGCTGGTACTTCCCCCTCCGTCCCACTTTGGGAGCGGGAGGGGGAGCGGGCCGCAGAGGAGCTGGTACTTCCCCCTCCATCCCACGTTGGGAGCGGGAGGGGGAGCGGGCCGCAGAGGAGCTTGGCTTGTACTTCCCCCTCCGTCCCACTTTGGGAGCGGGGGGAAGCGGGCCCTGCTTGCCCTGCGCATGCGCGCCGGGACCGCGGGGAATCGGCGCCATTTTTTTAAACTTTTTTTAAAAATTTATTTAATTAACTGGTGCCCGGCCGCGCAGGGGGGCCCGGCCTGACCCACGGGGCCCGGGAAGCAGTACCCCTTGTCCCCCCTGTGCCCCCCCTGTTTGCGGCCCGGATCCAGGGGGGGGCAAGCGCCCCCCCTTGCCCCCTCCTGCGGACCCCCATGCCCACAGTGTGCACTAAGCATCACAAACGGCGTTTGTGGCGCAACATTGGTGCACAGAAATGTTCTGTTAAATTGCATTTAAGTGCACCTGTGTACGGGCATGAAATGTGTCAACCTGCTTCATCGCTTTAAAAATGAGTTATTCCATTGGGGGGGGGGGGGAGACAGAAATGGGCTGTGTTTGGCGTACAGGTGTGAACTGGATGTATTAAAAAAAGAATGTTTTTGTGCGCCAAAAAATCAGGAAACGACAAAAAAAAATAACAGAAAATGCGTCAAATTCTTCCACCAGGTTCAACTTGGTGTAAGTCTGTTGTACACAGTGTTAGTGCAGAATTAACTTGCTGTCTATTAACCCCACATGTACTGCATGTGACACAGCATGGATGCTGCACTGTATAAGATAACACAATGTATTATTTTCACAGTATAACTATAATAAATAACATTACACTAATAATTGATACTTACTCCTATTAATTATAAATTAAAAGTGACACATCATTGTTTTAATATAAATTGTTTCAATCAGATATTCAACATGACGCAATGTGTCAACATTTATTTCAACCAACGAGTTAAACGCCTTAACGGTGTCACATAAGGAACTTCATACGTACATACTGTACGTTGCACGTTTTATTGCCGTTTGTACTACTTTTTAGCTCTAACATTTAGTTGCAAAAAAATGTTTTATAAGTACACAAACCGGGGGTGGGAAACTCCAGTCCTGAAGGGCCACCAACAGGTCAGGTTTTCAGGATATCTCTGCTTCAGCACAGGTGGCTCAATCTAACGCACTAACCGATTGCTCCACAGAGACTTGGGGCTTGTTCTCATGGAGCTCAAACGTGTGATACTAGATGCCCCTAATTCTGCAATGTGTTTTTTATGATATATTTCCATACCAAACTTCCAATGAACGCGTCCAGTCTATCTACTGTACATGAAGTGTGTATATCTGGTATGTCCTGAAAACTTGACCAGCTGGTGGCCCTTGAGGACTGGAGTTGCCCACCAGTCTAAGTACACTCCTCTTAAAAAATCTTTATGCATTGAATTAGATTACAAATATGTCACAGTATTAAAGCTGCAGACCAAGCCATATCCTACATGTGTGTCTTTGTAATGAATCAGCTCTGTACTATGAGAAAATAATTGTAGCATTATTTTTTAAACAACTTTGAATGACATTTTTAATGTATTATAATGTAACTAGCATTTTTTGTTTCTGTAGCAACCATTTACAAAATCAATACTCTGCAGTCATTTAATGAACCACTGAGACAAATCTTCGCCGATCGATCACAAGAGAACGGATCAATCGGCCACCTAGCTAAATACTTATCCTTGTGTGTATTGTATTGATGCACATATGTAACTATGTAACATATTAAAGAGAAAGAAATTAAAAATAAACGGCAGCTTGGTATGCTGCTTTAACTTCCATTTACCGTATGTATAGTGTGTGTGTGTGTGTGTGTGTGTGTGTGTGTGTGTGTGTGTGTGTGTGTGTGTGTGTGTGTGTGTGTGTGTGTGTGTGTGTGTGTGTGTGTGTGTGTGTGTGTGTGTGTGTGTGTGTGTATATATATATAGCAACTGTAAATATTCCTGTATATTCATTTGCATGTCTTAGACAGGTCTGCAACCCTGTCTTTCACCATCCTTTATGCTTTACTGTGGAGGGTTTTAGTCACTTTTTTTACCCACCATAACCTTAGTAGTCGTGGTATATATATATATATATATATATATATATATATATATATATATATATATATATATATATATATATATATACACACACACACTCTATCTTTATATATACTGAATCTAATCAGTAGTAATTTTAATTCAATTGAACAAAGTGCTGCCACACATCCCTACAAAAGTGCATATGCACTTAACTATAGGACATCCCAGCTGCATTACGCTACACGACAGCAAACAGTTTACACCACAGGATCTATTAAGAGATCTATAATTGTTTGAAGTGCAATGTCACACAGCAAGAACCCGTGACTTCAAAATGTATCCATATACTGCCGCAAATAACATTACACTATTTACAAACTCCCAAACAGAGAAAGATAATAGCACATGTATGTATCATATGATGGTACCTACCCCCCTGCTCTGGGAACCAACTTCGTAATGAGATGTTATTGGGGGTGTTGAATTTCTGATTCCTTGCTGTGGGTTCTTCTGCTTTTGTGATGAAAACGACTGGACATTGTGCTTAAAGATCCTGCATGTCGCACTAAATCAACCTTTCCGGGGCTGTATCAGGGCAATACATGACTGCTTCTTCTTAATCTCCACTGACGGTTTGAAAGCTCTGTGCTTGGTTGAGCGTAGTATCACAAAATATAGCCCCACTATTCATATTTGGTCGAGATTACTTCCTCATGACGTTCAGCAGCAAAGGAATTTCTCAGCGTGCTCCTTCAGTTTTTCGACTATCTGTGCTGAAGTGGACTAACTTGTTCTGGAGGTGCTGGCTTGCTATTGCTTTTTCAAAACAAAAATGCGAAAGAACTCAGGACAAGCCCGTTGAAAATCAGGTCTTGCTGGTCTTACTTAGATCGCATGCGGTTATAGTCTTATAACATTAACTGTGCTCTTCTGTGTACATAAATAAGCAGAGCTGTGAGGCCTTCGTTTTAACGATACGAGACACTCGGAGTGGTAGCAATCTTGGCACGGTAACAGCAAAGAGATACCTCGTAGGATAGAAGGTAAACCCTGTATTTTAATACTTAGGGGGTTATTCCTTAAACTGTGATAGTGCAGGTTAACGAACAACCACCTTTAAGTCTAATTAACTCTGATATTTTAAAGCAGCAATCCTGCCTACACGATTTGAAATCATATTAAAAAAAGCCAAGCTTTTTTTTTTAACCACAAAGACTAAAGATGTATTGATTTTTAATTTTGCTGTTCCCAATTTGTTTTGCAGATTTTTTGGAAACAATTTGCAATTTTACTAAATGCTTCCATTTTTATGGCGTGAAAAATGCTCTAAATTTTCACTTATTGTTTTTGTTAATTACATGGACCCCCCCCCCCCTCATAGTTACGCGGCCAATGTAACCTGCACAACTTGTTAAGTGGTTAATATGTCATAATCATTTCTAGAATGAGGTACTTTTTACCATATTGTTATGTAATGCTTTATGGGCATCTAGAATTGTTATATTGCATTATCGATATAGTTGCCCCATTTCACTACCTGAACTAGTTGAAACTAAAAATCCGGTGAAGTTGAGTGCAGCAGTCTTGTTATACTGTATCAGGCACTAACAGATTATTAAATACCATGTGAAGTCATTTCCCTATAATTACTCATTTATGTATATGCCCATATGAATCTCCGAGGAAGATCTTTTCGGAGAGATTAACGATGAAGATGCGTCTTGATTTTTTTGCACTCAAATCAATTTTCACAGGAAAACATAAATGTTCCTATGAAAAATGGTTAATTTTAAATTGATGGAATATGCCTTTAGGATAAAGGGTGGTTGTTATTAAACGGCCGGCAGAAAGTCATAGAAAACAAACATACAGTATGTTCTCCACTGCATTTGCTCCTATTGTTTTCTGTAAGTCTTCCATTATTCCATTAAAGGAGAAACCCGAGAGGGCATAGTTTTTTGCGTTTTTTAAACATAGGATTGAAGCAGGTGGTCTCCCGAGCGGAACCATATTCATTTCAGCTCTGGGCACCCCCTGCTTCCAGAGATACAGACCTCAGATAGGGGGCGCCATTATCTCTCTGCTTTTTAAAGCTCCCATGTCACGTGGGCCAATAGGAAGCCGCACCGGATGATGTCATAACTTCCTATTGGTCCGCAAGGCACGGGAGCTTTTTTAAAGCGGCCATTACCTGATCCCTGCTAACCGAGTGGAGCAGATACCGGAACCCCCTATGGAGGTAAGTATCTCCGGAAGCAGGGGGTCCCCCGAGCTGAAATTAATGGGGTTCCGCTCCGGAAAAAACCTTGCATCAATCATATATATATTTTTTTTAAATCGCTAAAAAAATATCACCCACTTGGATTGGTGCGCCACGGGTGGCATCAACGGCTACGTCTATACATACAGGTACGCACATACAACTCAAAAACATCAATTTAGAGGACATACAAACATTTCCAAGACCACATTTCTTTAAATGGTTAACCTTTAAGATGCCAGAACTCCTGCAACGATCAAGCACCAAGAGGATCATGACCACATGATCGCTTCAGCAGCAATCATGTGGTCACAGCCCGACCCGAGGTTACACGAAAGCAAGTGGAGTGTTCCCTACCATTCGTTCACGCTCACTGCTCCCATGGAACACTGAGCAAGCAAAAGCCTCATGACCTTTCCCTAGTGTCACAAGGGCAGCTGTAGTGCCATTCTTGGAATGTGAGAAGGGCTCTGAAAGGTTTAAAAAATAAGGGTTAATCATAAAAAAATTGAATACATTAAAAATATCCCTGCTATGGGTCACTGTGGGTGCACACGGGACTACATGTTTAACAATAAACGATTAGAGATGTTTTGAATGCCTGGCAAGCAATGAAGAGGGTAACTAATTGGAAAGCAAATATACCAGTTGTTAACATCTATACAATCTAGACAGAAAACGTCGTAAAAACATGTACGAGATGTATAAAAGTAACCAAGGTAAAGATTGTGTGACTAGGTTATAACTGTTGGCAGATTCCATGCTGTGTTTGTACAGTACATAAGAAAGTAATGATTAAGAGACTGATGAGAGAGAGGGAGGGAAGGAGAGAGTAGGGTTGCCAGGCAGCTTCTCCAAAAATACTGGACACAATGATGAAAGGTGCGACGTGCTCGAGACACACAAACACACGCACGAGAAACACACACGCTCAATACACATGCTCAAGAGATACCTCTCCGCTCTATGCTGTTTCCTCCTCTCCTAAGCCCCACCATCAGGCTCCTTACACCTCCTCCTGATTGGCTGCTGCTGGGTAATGCAGTCAATCAGGATGGAGGAACCTGCCCAGTCCCCTAGGAATAGCCCTGCTCTCTCCCTGCTCGGTCATTATGTCCAGAGAGGTAATACCGGACACATAAATGTCCAGTATCACCTCTGATTTTTTACTGGACAGTGTCTCCAAATGCAGGACAGTCCGGTTCAATACTGGACTCCTGGAAACCCTAGGAGAGAGGGACGGAGAGGGAGAGAGGAGATAAGTGGTGAAAAGGAGAGAGAGGTAAAGGGGTTACCTGGAGAATGGTGAGAAGGTTAATAGGCAACAAAATTAAGGTGCTCACAATAGACATGGAGGAAATATGAGAGGTTAACAGGAAATAGACTGATGAAGCTGTTAACAGCTCACCTTTGTAAAAACTGTACCGATTTGGTCTCATACATTTTTGATAGTCTTACCTAATGTACCCCTGCATAATGAGATTCAACTGAAGGTAAATAGTACATAACATAAAATTATTAACTGGTAGACTTTTACCACAAGGCAGTACAGAAATTACAATCAAATCCCAGGGAAACACCTTAGACTTCCTCATTCCTACAAGTATCTTTCAGCCAGCTGCCTAAACAACATTATCTTACAGATTAGGGCTGTAAATAATATTAGGGAAGGAAAAACGAGTGACTCAGAGGTCACAGCTCCTCCAAACAGCCAGACGCATTGGAAAAGTAAAAAACTTTATTGACTCAAAAAGTGAACATCAGCAAAAGAGATACTCTGACGCGTTTCGTCCAATAGTGGAAAGATAAAGTCCGCTGTTGGACGAAACGCGTCAGAGTATCTCTTTTGCTGATGTTCACTTTTTGAGTCAATAAAGTTTTTTACTTTTCCAATGCGTCTGGCTGTTTGGAGGAGCTTTGACCGCTGAGTCACTCGTTTTTCCTTCCCTTGTCGTCACTTCCGGCTGGAGCACGCCGACACCACGAGCAGCCAGGATACAAGCTGCTTACTAATCAGCGCTACAGGCAGACAACACTATTCACAGTGAGTACTGACCAGGTGATCTGCGACATCGTTGGACACAGGGTGGCGGTGAGGCCGACGGATACCGGTCATATTGACTTACCTTTAGGCATTTCCTTGGACGTGCCTTTCTGTACTTCTTCTACCGGTGGTATATGCTTCCCAGCCCCCCACCCTGATTTAGTCCGGAAACGTACAGTATGAAGTTCCTACAGCTTTTATAGCAATATTTTATGAAGATGTGGTGTTTTTCTCCTTGTTCTATGGACTGATATATTTACAGCCTGGTTAGTAGCCTCAGGTGTATTTGGGGGTCATTCCCCATTTTTTCTATTGTAAATAATATTATATTGTGTTATTCATTAAAAAAAACAATGAAATGTTCAGCCCCTCTCATGTGGTATTAGAAATACCACAGTCTTTCAGTTATATTTCTTAACCCCTTCTTTTCCTAATGCATCACAGAGCCACCTGGCAGTAAAGGGGTTAAAAAAACAAGCTGTTCACGTTTAAACTGAGAATGGAAACACAATCTAACAGGTTTCCCGGGGGGTGGGGGAGGGTGCTGGTGGCCTGTCAAGCCCATCTGCACAGCAGGGGAAAGCACACCAACTTCTGGGATCAGATGGACAGGCCCCGCCTCCACTCATCCCCACTCTCCCCACCTGTTGGCGTCCTCGTATACAGACACAGAAGCACTTACAGTATGTCTTCTCCCTCCCAGTCTCCATTCACATTCATGCTCTAGTGCTTCTTCTGTACAATTGCTATGATCCACCCTTTCCTCTGTCAATCTTCTGCTAAAACGTTAATGCATGCCCTTAATCCACTCCCACCTTGACTATTGGAAACTGCCACACACAGGTCTCTGTGTTTCACAGCTTTCTCCCTTGCGATCTATGCAAAATGCAGCAACTAGAATCCATTCTCTTTCTCCCAGATCAGTGTTTGCTCATCACCTTCTTATGTCCCTCCCATAAATAAATCAAGTTCCCTATCACCTACAAAGGCCTTCTGACCTTCATACCTCAACACTTATCTGCTGCCTCCTATATCTCAGATTTTGATTTTTTTCTTGCTCCTCATCTGCACTCTATTCACATTATTATTATTGTTTATTTGTTAAAGTGTCAACCTATTCCACAGCGTGATACAAGGGGGGTTCAGAGTTATATATATTACATAAACAGAATGACATACCAAATGAGGACAAACAAGTGCAGATACAAAAGGCCGCCTTTGTTGGTCTCTCTAACCTAAAACGTTTTATAGGACAAGTGACTTCTCTAATCGAATTGTGAAAACACAGCTTCTGAATGAAGAATGCCAACACCCAACACTGATTTCTTCTTCTCCCACACCCACAACTATTGTGGTCATCCTCTGCCACCAACTGCACTTACCAACACATTGCCGCCGCCGCGTGCGCTTATAGTAAGCGTGACAGCGGCAATGCGACAGAGCGGACTTTGGGAGCCGGGAATATTTGATTTTTCAAGGGCTATCGCCTCATGTGACAGCCCCTGAACAAATGAAATGCCCGGGAGCCCACGACGCCACCGCAAAGAGAAATATAACTTTCGCTAGCGGGGATGGGTGACATTACGTCGCCGGTCGCGGGCACTATACGCGCGGCCTAAGGAAGCACAGCGTTGTAAAACACTGTACTGTACAGTATTGTACTGTATTGTTTTCACCAAAGTCACAAATCAAAGTCCCAAAAATATATCAGTCAGTCAAATAAATGCACCTTACCTTCATGCCCTTTCAGTAAAAATACTGTACAGTAGAAGATATGCCCTCTCCTTCATCCTTACTACATATTTTTTAAATAATTTTCTGTTCATCCATGTTGTATCTGTCAGCACTTATAAGAAAAATCAGCTGACATTAAAGATTTTATTTCAATAAAGCCTACTGTATTTATTTTGGTTACAAATGCATTATTTACATCAGTTATGCATGTACTGTACTTGTAGCACATGTCCCCCCCCCCCCCCCTCTGGGAGAACTTGGGTAGGCTTCGGCTGATATAGTGCTGGTTACCTGCGAGGGAACAGGAGAGATGAGTTGCCAGTGATGGTGTGGGGGAACAGGACAGTCTTTTTGGGGATCTGCTGGTTCTTTTCCTCTTGGTGTCAGTGCCTCCAGACATAGCGGGTTCAGCAGAGCTGAAGGCAGTCCCACCATGACAACCTTTACCCCCAATACCTCTGTCCAACAGCCTGCCGCCAGCCAGAAGAATAAATGAGGATGATCTTTATTGTAGCAGCCACTGCCGGTTTCATTACAGCATATGCTTCAGTTGATAGACTAGATCCCTGGCTTCTGGATGGTACTGGCCTGCGGGTAATATTGAGGCCTGGCTAGAGTCGCTTGTTGCCCTCAGCCCTTGAGCACATGTCTCCCTCCCAGCTGGGAGGAGACGTCTCCAACACTCTCCTACTTCATGCAGGGGCAGGCTGGAAACCAACTGAAGGTCTCACCCCTAGGGGCTGAACTTCAATCTATAATTTAGGCATTTCCTTCCTGAAGGTCAATGAGGGAGGGCCCAGTATCTGTACCACCATTGGCTATCACAGATCCCTCTGTCATCTCCACTGCAGTCACGCAGGAAGTCAGCATGAGGAGGGGGAAAACCCCACTGGATAGCGTGTCACTGTCTACATTTTATTAGAACGTACGTGACAGGGAAGGTAGAGAGATAGCTGGACCAGCCATGGCTATATACTTTTTTTTCTCTCTATTTTCCCATCTGAGCCCCAGATCCCAATCCACTGGTGTTAACTTAAGTTAATGCCTCGTTCAGTGTTAAAGTGCCGTTTTCAGTCGTAACTGAACCTTATGTTAGCTATAATGGACGTTAGTGCTAATGATGTGTTACTTAGGGCAGGAGTGCGCAATCCTTTCCCCCTGCGCCCCCCTACCGGCTCTCCCCCCCCCCCCTTCCTCGCGCCTTCTCTCCTTACCTTGGCTTTCGGTGTTCTGACATCACGACGTCATGTTGCCATGGCAAAGTGGTGTCATGTGACCTCGTTGCGTCATTTGACGCCGTGTTGCCATGGCAACGCGTGGCCAGAAGTCGTTTGTGGTCAAGGTAAGTGAAGTTACAGGGGCCTTGGGCGCTCCCCTGGCATTTAACTTAAATGCCTTCGGGAAGCGTGCTGTAACCGCTGCGCCCCCCGCAGAGAATCTCGTGTGCCCCCCAGTTTGTGCACCCCTGACTTAGGACATACCTAAATGTGGCGTTAGCACGACTCAGACACTGAAGTTGGACTGGGGGAGAGAGAATGATATTCCCACTTGTGAATAAATGCCATATTTGCTGCGGATTTGAATGTTGGTGAATAATTAGCCTATTCCTATTCATGTTAATTTCTCCGGATTCAATGTGGGATGAATCACATGACAGAAGAACAACAAGCATAACACGCTTAACGGGTTACTAAGGATTGCACTGAACGCTGTAATATCAGAAGGAAGTGATCTGACTGCTAACGTCGGATTAACTAGCCTTTAACTGGTGCCAAACGTGTATGCAAAGGGAGCATAGCAGGCAGACAGATGTAAAATACTGCACTCTTACAATACATTTCATAGATACTGTACTTTCTCTTTCTCTCACCACATGGCATGCTTAACAAATGATCACATATTTTACTGTTTGGATGTGTAACTTGTGGTCTACAGACAGAAAATTGGACACAGCAAAATTTACAGGGCACATGTGCAAACCTGATAGTGACAGCAAACTCCAGACAAATTCCCTCCTTCACAAAAGGGCAATAGTGCTTTATACCGTGTTGTTATGATTGAAGGGGAGCGAGAAAAGGAGACCTTTATTTATTTTTTTACACACCATCGAACTGAACATGCTTCTTCCACATGTTGCGTTACTGCTAAATCAGTAGGGAACACAGAGACCAGCAAGCTTCTACCTTACTAAAACAACATGTTTTGACTTTTCTATACTGTTGATTTCCTTAAAAGTACAGATGGGTGAACCTGTCTGAATTTGATCCGTGAATTTTCTTGGGTCTTTCAGGCCAAATCTGGTCTTCGTGCTGAAATCCGAAGTCGGATTTTATCCACTTTAAAATCCGTCCATGGGGCAGGGGGTCCCAGAGGCTGAAATTAATGTGGTTCTGCTCCGGAGCCCCCCTGCTTCAATACTGTGTTATTAATCTTAATATATAAAATCTAAGGTTGGTACTAGCTGCGGTGAATGTGATTGGTCCGTGGCCAGCCCGACTGTCATTGCCCAAGAGGTACGCCCCACTGTGACACACACCGCCCACACGACTGTCATTGGCCAAAACTTACACTGACATCACTGACACACCTACTTCACTGTCACACACTTGCACTGACAGCATACCCCCAAAGAAGCCCTGCAGAGTCCTTGGTAAGTTCATCTCACACTCTCACCCCTGTGTACACACACACACACACACACACACAATATGTCCTGTTTCACACACACACTTTACATATTAATATGCCCACTTTCAAATTCCCCTTCCTACATATTAATATGGACACACACACACACACACACACACACACACACACACACACACACACACACACACACACACACACACACACACACACACACACACACACACACACACCCCTCCCGGCACTCACTTCCCTCCCTCCCGGCGGGGGTACAGGCAGTGGCCAGGCAGCCTCCGGAAGGACCCCCTTCCTCCTGCAGCTGCTCCCACCAGATGTCGCTCTCTCTTTCCTCAGGCTATGGCGTCGTTGGCAATACTGAGGCGGTCTGTTCCCGCCCGGCTCCTGTTAGGTGCGTGTTTTCCCGCCCAAAGACCCGTCCGCGCGCTCACCCCCTGCCCCACTCCCCCCCTTGGCGCGTGACGGTTGCTCCCTCTATCAGAGAGGCTACAGGATTTACCCGCGCTGCGGGGTCAGTCAGAATCCAGACATAGCCAGTCGGTGTGTCAATGTCAGACAGAGTGGGCGGACATGCTTTGTGTGGGGTGAGGGCCACCCTCTGTCTATAATAAACACTCATGGCTACCAGCCCCCTTATAAAAAAGGCCTCACCTCCCTCCCCAGCGCTCACTCACCTCACCTCCCACTGTCCCCCCGCCCTCCTGTCCACTGTCCCCCCCCCTCCTGTCCACTGTCCCCCCCTCCTGTCCACTGTCCCCCCCCCTGTCCACTGTCCCCCCCCTGACCACTGTCCCCCCCCCCTCCCTCCTGTCCCCCCCCCCTCTGGGGGGTGGGAGAGGGGGAGCACAGGAGGGAGCAGGAAATTTAACTCACGGGCAACGCCGGGTCTCTCAGCTAGTATGAAATAAAAGCAGCGCGATCGCCTGTTAGAGGCGCGCAGGGAGAGTGACTGATTCAGTCTCACTCTCACTGCGCGTCTCTTACAGACAGGTGCAGCCCGGTAGGATTCACACTGCGTGTTTCCCATTCAGACGCAGGGACCCCCGCTGTGTTCATCCCTATGGGCCATTAGTCTGGCCGCTGGGATTCCGTGAGTACAGAGGAATAAAAACCGTGACCGCAGCGGATTTCGTGAGGCGAGTGTGTGACCAACCAGAACGCTGCATCTGTATATTACTACAGCAACAGCAGCCCTACCCAACCCACAGCTAAACCTAGCTGTGGCTACAACACAATGGAGCTTGAGGCTGCACCACTGTTCTATACACCCCACCTCCCCCTATAATAATTCTTTTTGATGGATTCAGATACATTTTGCAGGTTCTGATTGCAAATCGATCAGATGGATTTTCAGTAATAGGGGGGAAAAAGCAATCTGCCATTATAAGACTTATCCGCGGAAATGCACGGCGCAAAGGAGCTGGTCAATCCTCGTTGGATTTAGATAAAAGCGGAAAATTCGCCCATCTCTACTTACAACTAAATTCCACAGCAGTCTGCGGGGCAGGAAAAAGTCACTCAGGGAATTGGTTTTGCATTGATCAAAAATCCGTTTGTAAAACCTTCTGTCAACAAAATGTATTTTGTTGACCTCTTGTTTCATTCTGGATCCCCTGAGTAAGTGACCAGAATGGTCACGAAACATGTTGGGAGGAGCCTAATCACATTGCTGACCGAGAAGTGTGGAGTGAGCCTAGCTGTGACGTCACCAGTGTGCGCGCAACCACGGGGGTGAGCGCAACGGTCACTGACAAACACTGGGGCTCTGTACAGAAACGCTGAGGACGGTGACTTTGTTTCATTCTGAGCAGGGATACATTGTAAGTGTATTTCTTTGCTGTGTTTCTTTTTTTTTTAATTAAAGCCTTGCAGTTCTGCACCATCGCTTTCCCCTTTATTTATCTTTTGGGGGAATTCGATCTGGTGCTGAGCGTGGAGACGTGTATCCGCAAACCAACGGAGTCCAAGGAATTGCAGCACGTGGGGTTCGTGAAGCAACAGGAGAAGACGATGGCACAAGCACAGATTCTACCAGCTGAATGCATTTCAAGCCCACTTTGTAAGTACTGTAGGCATTTATGTGGATTTAATAGTGTATTATACTTGGACTCTGCAAACTGCACTATGATGTGTCCCCTTTTTCTTGTATACCATATACTAGGATGAACACTATCCATAAAGAGGACAGTATCTAAGCAGGATCCAGGACTGGGAGTTTCTTCAGATTTGGTTGTATCTGTGGACTTTCTTATGGACATTAGTTCACCGTAGCGGTAACCCGTTTATGTTCTAAGTCAGATATGCGCCGGGGACTTTATTTTTATATGTTGCTTCATTCTAATGACAAAAAGATTTTATTAAAGGTCTTACAGGATTTTGTAAACAAAAGATTTTGGTAAACTGTTCACTTCATGAGGTGAATAACAGTTTTTTGCGGATCACAAAAAGCAGTTTGGTCAAAATGGGAACTTTTGGGGGGCATTTCTCACTTCCTTGTGTTGGCAATATGCAAGTTGTGAAGTCACTTCCACAGTCTATGCAAAATATACCTTCTGAAACTTGCGTGAACAAAAGTGACAATGTAAGACCAAGTCACCACATAAAGTGGCGACACTTCTGTTTCTAGGCCACTAAAGAATGTGTTCATGACGATGGTCCTACTTTTACGAAACAATCTGAACCATTGAAGGTCGCTCTTTAAATGTGCGGTTATTTTACCGATTTCTTCTATACTTCTTTTGTGGCAATTAAAAAAATGTGGATGTTTGTTTTTATAAAAGATTATTAAACCTTACATTTTATTATTTGGTAGGTTATTTGAACTACTCATGTATTGAAGGGAGGATCTGTGAGTACTTAACAGGACCTTTGCTCTGTTTTTGGGTGCAATAATATCCTTGATAGCACCATCACTCTACCATGATGATAAAAGTATATATGGGATGCCCCTAGGCCCTTGCCTGTGTTGCCGCCTCCTTTCTGCCACCCTCCTGCTCCTTTGGAATCCCAGCGTCAAATGTTGACGCGGACGTCACCAATGCGACGTTGCACAGCAGCGCGTTACCAAGAAAATGCAACGTCGTGACGTCACGCTGCCATGACAACGAGACGCCGTGTGACGTCACGGTGGGGACGTCCGCAGCCTCATTTAATGCTCGGATTCCAAAGGAGAAGGAGGGCGGCAGAAAAGAGGCGGCCGACACAGGCAAGTACCTTCCGATTAGGTCCGGGTAGGCCCCAGAGCGCAGCAAAATTATATGGGGGCGGAAATTTTGGCGCCCCAATATTTTGGCGCCTTAGGCCTGGGCCTAACGGGCCGAATGGGAACTCTGACACTGGATGTTTCCAATTGTAAGGAGAACATCATCATCGCTACATAAAACATAATATTTTTATGAAGAATAAATATCTAATCTGATCATGAACCTACTGTAGTATGATCGTGATCATAATAAGTGTTTGACTCACCTCTTCAGTAGCCATTTATGTTCTCCCTCCCAATGCATAAATAGTGTGCAATCTAACGCATCGTTAAGAACCAATGGGTATCTTCAAAATGCACGACTGCAGTGTTGTGTGGTTTCCAGCAGCCCTTGCATTAGCTATAACGGGCGTTAGTGCTAATGACATACAAAAGAGGTGTTCCCTGTAACAAAGCATATCCCCATGAGGCGTCAGTTATAATTAATGATGCGTTACTAATTTCACACCTAAATGTGGCATTAGCTCCATCCAGACCCTGAAATTGGCCTTGTGTAGGGTAGAGAAAGCAATATTCACACTGGGGAATAAATGCCATATTTGCGGCAAATGTTTTAATTTTGGTGAAAAATTAGCCTATTCCTATTCATGTTAATTTCTCCGGATTCGATGTGGGATGAATCACATGACAGAAGAACGACAAGCATAACACACTTAACGGGTTACTAAGGATTGCACTGAATGCTGTAATATCAGAAGGAAGCGATCTGACTGCTAACGTCGGATTAACAGCCTTTAACTGGTTATGCAAAGGGAGCATAGCAGGCAGACAGATGTAAAATACTGCACTCTTACAATACATTTCATAGATACTTTCTCTTTCCCTCACCACATGGCATGTTTAACAAATGATCACATATTTTACTGTTTGGATGTTTAACTTGCGTTCTACAGACAGAACATTGGACATAGCAAAATATACAGGGCACATGTGCAAACCTGATAGTGACAGCAAACTCCAGACAAACTCCCTCCTTCACTAAAGAGCAATAGTGCTTTATACCATGTTGTTATGATTGAAGGGAGCGAGAAATGGAGACCTTTATTTATTTATTTTTCACACACCATCCACACACATTTTACACACCACTAAATCAGCAGGGGCAAGAAAAACTCACTCAGGCAATCGGTTTTGTGTTTATCGAGAAGCTTTTTGTAAATCATTCTGCAAGCAAAATGTATTCTGTGGACCTCTTGCTTCCTTCTATTGAGAAAACAAATGTTATGAAATATCTTGCAGGACTTTGCCAACTTTTGACTTCAGGCTGTGGACAAAACTGATTTTTGTGATCCACACAAGCAGTTTTGTCACAATGGGAACTTTTTTGGTGCTTTCCTCACTTCCTTGTGTTGACAATATGCATGTTGTGAACTTACTTCTATACTGTATCCGTAAAATATACCTTCTGAAACTTGCGTGAACAAAGTGACAATGCAAGACCAAGACCCCACATCAAGTGGCGACACATATGCAAAATAATCTGAATCATAGAATGTCGCTCTTAAATCTGCAGCTATTTTGCTGATTCTGTCTATATTTTGTTTTGTTTTTTTAATGCAATTTTAAAGTGTGGATGTTTGTTTTTATAAAAGATTATTACACGTTAAAGCTGCAGACCAAGCAATATCCTACACGTGTGTTTATTTTTTAATAAATCGGTACTGTACTATGAGAAAATACTTGTAGCATTTAAAAAAAAACAACAACTTTGAATTACATTTTGTATGTACTAAAATGTAACAAGCCTTTTGTTTCTATAGCAACCATTTACAAAGTCACAGATACTGAGTCAATAGTCCTCTGCAGTCATTTTGTGAACCCCCGAGCCGAATCTTCACCGATCGATCACCAGAGAACGGATCGATCGGCAATTTAGCTAATTACTTATCATTGTATGGTTGTATTGATGCACATATTAAAGGGGGGGGGGGGTACAGCAGCTTAGACTTCTGCTTTGAAACAACAATACTGCGCCCCCCTCCTTTTTTTCTTCTTATTTCTGTATATAAAGCAAGGCACAATGTATATTTGTCCATTCTTACCTACGCTGGCAATCATTTGGTGCTCTTGTTATAAATATGTCAAAATACTGATTGTGTGACTAACATAATGGCCGCCCTTCAGTTACACTCTATCCTTATATCACTAAGGTAACATTATCTATTGTTACAGTTTGCAGCTAAAACTGGTGGGAAATTTGGCAACAAATTATCCCAAACAGGAAAGTGTTATAAAGATCTTGCTCTGCTTGGGAGGTAGGCTAAAGCCTGCTTCAGAAATCATGAAGGATGAATTAATAAGCGTTAAAAATGGCATTAAAAGTTGAATAGCAATAATAAAAAAAATGCAGTAAATATTATCTAATACTACAGAATTGATTTATTTAAAAAATAAAAAATATGTCACATGTTTTGCTGCTTTAAGTTGTATTATTTGGTAGGTTATTTGAACTACTCATGTATTGAAGACAGGATCTGTGAGTAAGTAACATGGTCTTTTCTCATTTTTTTTCTGGGTGTAATGATATCCCCGATAGCACCATCACTCTACCATGGTGATATACTCTACAAGTATATATGGGATGTTCCCAATTGCAGGGAGAACATCATCAGCAGTACATAGAACATAACACTTATTCATATGAAGAATAAATATTTCATATTACCATGAACCTACTGTAGTATGATCATGATCAGTAGTGTGTGAATCACCTCTTCACTAGTCAGTCATTTATGTTCTGTCTGGTTTAATAAAAATGACGATGTTACACATGGCCCCCAATGCATAAATCTACAGTATGGCCCAAAATCACAGAAGTCTGTTATTTTTGCGCTAATAACGTGACGTTCCCAATGTCCATGATTTTTTGTCTTATTAACGGTATCCTCAAAGCTAATGAGATGCCAAAATGGCGTCAGTTCGTAAAAGTAGCAGCGCTATTAGCGGGGATTTTCATTTCTCAGCGACGGGTTCTCCAACGCGCTGCGCATGCGCACTGGCCAAACTTGGACGCATGCGATAAAGACGCTTTACTCGTTACTCACTACTCACTACCGAAAGCTAATGCAAATCTTACTTACTATAATATTGTCAAATGTAACATCTTTATACTTCTTAACTTTCTCCATTATTTGTAGTGTTCTGGCTTCATTTATTTTAATTGTACATGAATAACAATTAAATATGCATTATTATTGTTGCAGTATGTATGGATATACATTATTGTACAGCCATACTCAATACAGTTATGACTACATTATATACCATATTATTACACACAAAAATATCACTTTAATTTCTAAAAACATACTGCAGTTTATGATGTATTTCAGACATTTATATGATCCCTAATATATATCTTTGTATGACACAAGCAACTTTTTGTAATGAAAGGGTTACGTCCTGTACTCATGACATTGCTTTCAGCTATTCCTAGAAATAATGCAATGATAATCAGGGTGGGGGATGTAGGTAACGTCAGCTTCGGAAGGTCTTAAATATCGCCATGTTATTCACATGCGCTAACATGATGGGAGGTCTGAGGATCTCCATTCCTAAGCTAGGTCCCCAGTGGCCGCGGCTGTGACGGCATGAGCGGCGCACACAAGGTACGGCCCTCTATGGGGCCGTCCCCAGTAGCTGCCTGTGCGCCCGGCACAATGCGCGACCGCCTTTGCCAAAAGACAAGAATTTCGTCTTTTGGCACGGCGGCCGAGCATTGGCCACGTCACGGCAGCGGTCCAGCCAATGAGGGCGAATCAGCCGCATGACATCATGGCCGCGCCCCTGCCACACCTCCCCATCGCGAGTTCCCTGTGGTCCACCTGGTCGCGCTGACGCCGGGAATGAGCGCCGGCAGGCAACCCCGTCGCGTGCGCAGCACACACACTGGGACCTTGGGCTTAGCTAAACTGCTCATTGCCATATGATTTGCATATGAGTAAGGAAAAAGTACGTCAAAATGTATCGATCCACTATTTTCCTTTTAAATGCGAGTAGATCGTAATGCAATGGACCTTTGGGGATACGCATTACGGATAACGATACGTAAAATGGCGGTAGTGTAACTTAAAAAATGTAACACCCTTCTGTGGATCTATCCCCATCTAACTTCATTCCAATTAATTCCATCCAGTGGACGAAAATACTATTCTCCAATGCAAGTTTTATTCACAGTTTTGCAAATTCAGTTTTGGACAAAGAGAGTTTCAAGTTACACTGTCCAAATCTGATAAATTAATTTAAAAAAAAGTGAATAAAATCAGGAACCTATGTCAGATTTTACCTTCCCTGTTACTCCTCTGTTACCTCTCTGCTACATATAGATTAAGGCCCAATTTCACAAAGGTGGGGGGTAAGCTATAGCAGCAATAAATTCCATTCAAATGAATGGGACCTACTGTAGGTTGTGGTAAAGTTTAGCAACTTTTAGTATGGGCCTTAAGGTGTTATAATTCCTTTTAAACCCCGTTTATGAAGGTTTGCTAGTGCCAGAGATCAATGTTACTGGGGGGAGAGGAGAGGAATTGACTTGAATTACAATATGCATCTAATAAATGTATGTTTGCTAGGACATGTGTTGGAACTGCCGTGGTTTAAAAGTTCTCGTGTAAACCAGACCAAAAAAAAAGATTTTTCTGATTCAACCTGTCTTTTATTCGGGGTTGTGGGGATTTTAAAAAGAGATGCGTGAAACTACACAAAAAGCAGTCGCAACATTTTTTCCGTTTTGTTTCCCTACGTTCTCTTCCTTGTGACATATGCCAAACCTCAAATGAGTACGTTTTCAGCGAAATATCACTAGACAGTGAGTGAAAAGGCAGTAAACAGATGTAGCCAGACCTAACGTCTTTGTAGCACCAAAGAATTAACGCTACGGGGGTACCATTGAGAAGCATGCCCCCTCCCCCTGCAGCGCAATCGCGGCAGATACTGTCCCAGCGCCGCAGACTTGTTCCTTTCTAGAAAAAATGGTGAGGGAACTCAGACCTGACGTTGGGACGAGGGGGGTGGTGGAATTATTTTGGGACATGCACATTTATTCACATTTCAAAATTTGTTTCAAATCTATTTGTTATGATTTTTGTAAATAATAATTATTGCAACTTAATTGTTTTATAGAACGTATAAAAATGAGTTGTTTTAGATGATCACAATAATGTTATACCATTTACCACTTGGTCTATGAAAAATGGTACCGGAACTGCATTCCACTGCGTTCCCCCTGAAAAAAAAAACCTGGTCTTAATAAATGTGTATATGTTTCGCAGAATTGTACAGCAAACTTGTGCATGGCTGGAAGTACGCAAAATGTTGGAGGAAGAAAAAATAAATAAGTGGTCGTGTGACCTCCTGCATTTGCATCTGAGCTTTGGGTGTTGGTATGTGCAGAACCAATTTCACACTAGTCTCTGGAGGTGTGTTTAAAGAACGCTCCGGGGAAGAATTGTTTGTTAGTGCACAGTTGATCCGGAGGTCAGAGAAGCACCATGAGTTCGCCATGGAACCTTAAATACACTCTTCCTCAATGGCCTCCTGAGTAAAACAGTAATGGGGAAGCTGAAGTGAAGTATGGAGTTTGAAGGCTATCTGGTTTCTGTCGATGAATATACTGTATGAACATGCACCTTTCAAACACAGGGCTGGGAAATGACTGTTAATGGTGTTGGGGGTAACATCAGTGAAGAAGATAATAATCAGAATAATAGTAAACAAACCACTCTGTAAGCAGCAGACAACCATGGGATTTGCCACCATCATCACACCTATTAGCACGAATGTTTCCTGTTGCCAGTAGATTGAATATTGAATTCCTTGGACAACACTTGCCTGGGAGAACAACATGGCTGCTTTGGTCAGCCTTGCCTTCATAAAACAATAGAAAGTCACCAACCTTTCTATTGGTGATCCCAGTAGCCATATTTATAGTGTTTGGCAGAAAATACATAACATTTTACATTTATTTTCTAAGCAACTGGGGTTCCTGCACACATTACGGTTCAGCTCCACCAAACCCTTCATTTCTTCTAAGGTAAAAATAAAAATATTTATTTGGGGGCTTGGTGCATTAATGGACATTGGAATGGCACTTGAGATGCAATCACTCTCCAAATAACCTGAGCTTTGCACAACTAGCCCGCACATGTGTATTTGTCTGGTGATTGCAGTGTTGTGCAGTCTTGGCAGCATAAACCATAAACCCGTAGCAATCCACACTAAGAAGTAATTGTTGTATCGATGCTTTGGTGCTCAATGGTGCGGTCACTACTAAAGTGCATATTACAATAAATCCAAAATGCAGATGAACAGAAGAATTATATCAAGTCAGGAGATGGAATCATTGTCTGTTTGTCGTGTGGCTTTACTATATCATTCAATGATAAGATAAGTGCATTGTCATCTATTTATATAGTCAATCTTCAACAACAACCATGTTTCTAAGAAAACACTGTATTTTTCTCTTGCTCAACAAGCACAACAAAAAAGGTGAAACTTACATTCCACCGGCATAGTTAGAGAGCTTTCTGTGACTGACCTTTCATCAGCCTTGACCTTCCCCATGCAAACGTCTGGAATTCACCTTGATCTTACAGTAATTTGTGGAATGTTATGAAAGTAATTGTCGGCGTGACTGTCCAACCATGTAACGTAGGACCACGTTGAACGAATGACAATGTTTAATGGGTTAAAACCGAGTAATTTACACCTCATATAAAAAAAATTCACATCAAAGTATTTTTCCATTTTTTTTTTTTCCATTTACAAACACCCCCTTGTTTTTATTTACAAAACTCTACATGGGAAAGTGATTCTCAATCTCATTTCCTCCTCTCTTACAGCAGTGTCAGCAGATTTATTCACTGTCCTACATGGCAAACCATAAAAAGATAACAGGTGGAGTAAAAACGACTCTAAGCTTCAGATTACTAAATGTACGTATATTTCCTGGGTACATTTGAAAAAAAACTATTTCTACTTGCCCTTTTTTTGTTTGTTTAATCATCAATCACCAAGTTGTAATCTATGAAACACATCACTTTCATTATTAAAATGTAGTCTTTGGTATGAGTTAGTTTTTTAAGGAGCCTTACATGTTTATGGCCCTATCATGGATTTCCACTCACCTTTGCCATTGTGCTTTTAGTGTTTCATTTGCTAGCACCTCCCTTTTCTCTGTTGATCTTTCTGTGGAGTAACCCCAGGTCTCTGCCCTGAGAGTGAGACCTCATCTCTTTTCTGTCTAAAAGGTGACACTGTGTGCTTATTTGCATGTCGTTTCCCAGAATCCCTGGCTGCAGTGGAAGCACTGTGTGCTAAGAGATAATGGTGAAATGCAGAGTTGCAGGCCCGTCTAAACATGTGAACATGCTCACAAGTGATATTTGTATTTAATTTTCTCTCTACACATTGTCTTTAGGTGACCGTATCACATCTTTTGGATTTAAATATCATATCTACGCTGAAAACACACAAAAAATACATTTTAACCTCAGAATTTACAGCTGCTGTCCAGACCAATGTCTCTGAATATCTTTCCACCATATCATATCGTCCTCCACTGACTCAAACTTAGCATGTCATAGACAGAGCTTCTCATGCTTCCTCCCAAGCCTCTCCCTATTGCCCATTTCCTTTCACAATAATGCGGTTGCAAAATCCTATAGATTATTCCTATTTTCACTCTCTACTAAATCTGTCTCTGGTTCTCTCCTAATGAAATCCCTCTCCTGGCTTGTTATTAAATCACTTATTACTTACAACATTATCTTTCGCTTTATGAAGGCTACACACTCCTCAGCGCCTCCTTATACCTGCATCTCAGCTCTAATTTCTGACTATATCTCACTCCCCTCTTACGTCCTGCACAAGAATGTCTTCTGTGTCTTCTGTATCCAAAGCCCTCTCCTGCCCAACACCTCTAATGTGCCGACCAGACCATACGCAGACTCCCGGAATGCATTTCTATTCAATATTTGCCAAGCACCTCAAACATCAAGGCCTATCTCAAAACTCACCTCTTTAACAAAGCATTTACATAGCTCCAAATAACTTGCCCCTTTCATACTGTACTCATTTACTGTGACACCCATCTACTGTGTCTGTAAGTTCTTCCTTCGTATACTGTACATAGATTGTAACACCTGATGTTTGACGTCAATGGGGCTTTCCATGGGAAAGCCCACTTCATAGAATAAGGGCCAATACTTCATATGTATGATGAAGTCACATAAAGACCTTGATATATAAGACTCATAGGGCTTATTCTAGTAGCTACAAAGTTGTCATTGCGGGTTGGCATGTTCCTAAGAAGTGGAATGAAAAGTGAGAGGAAACCGTTCTCTATTGCAAATCACTTCTTCCAAACCGCTTCAAAGAAAAGTGACAACCCGCCCGCTTTAACAGCCATTCCGCCCGCATTGTACTTGCTTTAGAATGAGCAGACATGGTGCTAACTCCATCCCCAGCCTGTCTTATGGGTTTGCTCTCAGCCAAATGCAGATTTCAGGCTCTGGATCCAACTTGCAATACCAATCTCGCCAGCCTGTAGGTGGTGTTAAAAAAAAATTGAGTTTTAGAAGCGATTTCCATAACGGAGCTACTAGAATAGCATTTGTGGGCAAAAAATTTGAGTTTGAGTTTTTCTCGACAAATCGTTCGGATTGTCAGAGCCGGATTGAAACCACTTACTTCTAAAAAAAAAAAAAAGCCTTTTAGACTTTGCGATAAAGGCTTGCAGAATAGCAAAGCATGCCGATCCGCTTCTAAACTGCACTTTACAAGCGGTTTGTCACACCTTGGAGCTACTAGAAGGGCACCAGGGTTTATGAACGTTGTTACCTGTTTTTAACATTAAGTTTGAGGCATCCCAAAAAAATCATATATAATGTTAGTAGATAGACCCTAGTGTCAGAAACATACTGACTAATGGAGAGCAAAGTCAGGGTTGTGAATCAAGCAAATTTGATGCCAATTGTAGAAGGATTCATTGTGAAATTTCCCCATTTCTAAGGGTCTATAAATCTGGAGAGTTCGCCAGTGCGCCTACGGAATCGTGTCAGGAGAGCAACATAATAACTATGTGATCATGGGAGAGTTACTGGGTTTAAAATGGTTACAAATGGTTTTGACAATCAGTTGTATTATGATATTATTGAGTAAAACTAATATGCATTTGAAGCAGCAGAAAAAGCTGCATATTTTCAAGTTACAGGTTTGAAGCAGGGGGTCTCTGGAGCTGAACTGTGTTAATTTCAGCTTGGGGACCCCTTATTTCCAGAGATACTTACCTCCGTAGCGATGCCGGTATCCCTGTGCAGTTTAAATGTCCTGGTCATGCTGACTAATACATGATCACTGCATCCCGTTACCCTACTGTTTGCTACTGTACCACGTTCTCACTTGGCAGTAGGTTAATTGCAAACAACCTGGAATAGTCTATCAGAGACTCCTCCTACAAAGCCGCCTCCAGTTTAAGTAATTTCAAGACTTCAGCTGTCTCACATTTTAATCTTGTATGTAACTGTTACATACGCCCATAATCATATTATCTCTAACTGTCCTGAAATGTCTTTATGTTGAATGTGCAGTATAACCGCTAATCATTTAATGTAACCATGTGTTGTCCCCATAAGGCTGCGTCCATAGTTTAGCAGTCAGCGTTCCTCCGCGCTCACGCTGAGGCTCGTCTACGCAATCTGAAGCGATTGCATGAACTAGCAGATGAGCCAGCGTGCGCGATCAGGAGGCGGGGGGAGGCGGGGCACTGACGTCACTGGGCCAATAGACATCGAAACGCCAACGTCAACGTCATTGCACCGTGACGTTGACGCTGCTTCGCTCTGATTGGATGGTTTCAGCCAACAGCGCGCTCAGAAACAGGTTCTGCTGTCGGCTAAAAATCCCTGTGCCTCAGCACTCCTGCGGACGGTCGCGGGAGCCCCCTCTCAAGACATCCTCATTGTCTATGGATGCAGCCTAACTCTGTGCCCAGGACATACTTGAAAACGAGAGGTAACTCTCAGTGTATTACATCCTGGTAAAATTCCACAGTACGGAGAGACAGCTTCAGGCGAGGAGAAACCTGTTTGTGCAGCCAACACAACATGGACAAACAATTTCTTCAAAGTGCCGGGCTCCTCAAAGACAGAGATAGAAAGTAGAGCTCTAATGTGACGGCCAAGAACAGTGGAATACCAAAATGTCAGGTCCCATCACCAATGAAAGGTCCATATGGGACCTGAATCGTTGTTATTCCAATGTTCTTGGCTGTCACATTAAATGGAGAACTTCATAATGTGAGTAGAGCTCTAATATGTATCTCTGTCTTTGAGGAGACCTGCACTTTGAAGAGATTGTTACTTCCTGGTAAAACATTTGATAAATAAATTAATAAGGATCCCCCAATCTGTTGTGTTATTGTGTGTAATTTTCTGGTGTTTTGCTTATTGTGCTTGTTTTTATCTCTTGCCCTCATTGTGTTGTGGAACATGTTGGTGCATTATAAATAAACGCAGGAAATATTATTACAATGATTTGCTTCTCTCACCCTTTTTACTCCCATACCTATCTATCTGACCTGTAACTGTTCAACACGCCTATAATATATATTATCTTTAACTGTACATGCAATGTCTTGTATATAATGTATAACCCTGTTCACTTAATGTAACTATGTATTTGTAACCATGTATTTGCCATCATAACTCTGTGCCCAGGACATACTTGTAAATTTCTCTCTCTCTTCTACCCCACTATAAAATTAATTGCGCACTCTCTCTCTCTCTTTTCTACCCCACTATAGAATTAATTGCGCCCTCTCTCTCTTCTACCCACTATATAATTAATTGCTCTCTCTCCTACCCCACTATAGAATTAATTGTGCTTCTCTCTCCTCTTTCTCACCCCCCCCCCCCCCAACTATAGAATTAATTGCTGAAGGGAGAATTGGGTAAGTAGGCAACACAATGGCCAAAAAAACAAATATTTTCTCTGTTGCCAGATCCCTCATATTGGAAACTCCCCAATGATGTTAAAAATGTATATCACATTGCAACATGACAAATAATGTCACTTCGTCAACCTAACTCATCCTTGAAGATTTAATCTGAACTTTCAGTGACACTCATCACTGCCATTATACTGGAACTACAATGTCTGTTGTTAATTTTACTCCTACTTCCGGGATTCTTTACACGTTTGTTACTAGGTTGGCAAAGTTATCAAGAATGCCAGCTGCAGTTGAAAGGTTTTATTAAATCATCACTCCCTCATAAAATTGGGGGCAGAAAGTACAGACTATGTAAGGACTTTTTGAAATAGTCAAACATAAAAAAAGTGACAAAAACCCTCCACCTATACAGTGTGCAGTAAATAAAAATACTACATGTGAGCACATTCACATGTCTCAGACAGGTCTGCAAGTTCATCTTACCCCATTATCACTTAGCACAGAATGCTTCCTTCCACTGCAGCCAGGGATTCTGGGTAATGACATGTGTAACCCATATCCCCTACCCAATCGCAGATAGGGTGTAGGTGAGGGGATCTATATGTATTACCCAGTGTGGTGCTTTACCTGTTAGGCTCACAGGAGGCCTGAGCCTCTGCCACGGAGAGCCTGGGGCGATAGGTATGTGTACAGATAATCTCTTACCAAGTGCAGCGCCTCCACCTGTGATGGCTCCCAGCAGAGCGGGAGTGGTTCCTCACAGGACAATAATATAATACTACGCACACAGCATATACAAGAAACAGTGACTTTACTAACAGTAACCATAACCATGCATGTCATACATTAAGTGTCCCTCTGTATAGGAGACACAGTAACTAACGCGTCTCGCAGGACGCGACCCCTCACCGTGTACCCACACCGTGTCCAACTTCCCTCCCAAAGTTAGGTATGTGTGTGTGTGTGACTGCGCAGCCACTTATGTACTGATGTTATAGTTGGTGCACTTATGGATGTTACCTGCCGAGTGCTGCGGCGCTCGGACCTGCAAACAGACTTCGCAAAGGATCCGACGATGAAGATGCGTCAGGGGTACCTTCCAGGGCGATCCCACCCGGTTGGCTGCTGCTGTGCTTGCAGATGTCTGATCCCAAACCTCTGTAGTCCTGCGTGACAGTCTCTGGATCTTAACACCTCTCTCTCTCTCTCTAAAGTGACAGGTTCCTATCCTGGGGCCTGTCCCTGTGACCACCCACCCTCACTAGTGGGGAGTAAAGGCCTCAACTCTAGCCCGGGGATTTCTGGCCTAGGGCAGAAGCTCGCAGCTCTCTGCCCCCCTTCTTTCCCCCTCTGTCTCCTACGTCTCACTGACTCACGTGCTTCACAGTCTGCTTCCTGACTCTGTACACAACAATGTAGCCAATTCCCTGCTGCAGAGAATCTGCAAGTCTCAGTGGCTGGCTGGCTGCAGGTGACAGGGATCATAGGGCATTCCCCAGAGGCTGCTGGGAGATGTAGTCCACTCAGGATCTCTTTCCTATGGGGACCGCGTGCGCGATCTCTACTGCGCCTGTGCGAAGCTGTAATGGTCGCCGCTATGCTTAACTGTGCCTGCGCAACCTCCCAGAGCTCCTGCACACTTGTAATGGCCACCGCTACCCTGGCCAACCTCTGCGCATTGCGTGAACCTTGCACCACCCACAACATGGCCGCCACGGCTATCTGCGCATGCGCAACCCTCCGTGCATGAGCGAGCATCAGGACCCCGACGGCGCCAGCCAAGATGGTGGCGCCCACCGGGAGAAGTCACCATCCCCTTCCCCACTGCCACAGGGGTAAGGCAGGGGGCAAAGGAAAATCAGGGGAACCGGGAGTGACGCCCTTACACTCTCCCCCTGATGAAAATACCAACGCCCCCGCTTGGAGGACAGCGTCACCCAGCACAAAGTTATATAATAAAAATGCAGGGCATGATATATACAATTTATCACATGTGCTTTGTATGAATTGGTACACCACATAACAACCACAGTAATACCTGAGGCCAGCTGAGTGTTAGCTGTTTGCTGAGACCAATTGTGTTGTGCCCCTAACTGATAATGTGGGGGTACCTCCCTTTGACTTTTGTGAGCCTCCGCCTGGGTAATCTCTTGGAGATCATGCTCTGGGGTAACAGTCACTGGTTCCATACTACTTCCTCCCCCTGGTGGAAGGAATAGCACAGTGTCTCTTGGCCAGACCTTTACCCGGCCATCTGCGGGATGGATGCGGTAGGCCAGGAGAACTTGACCTTTTCCGCGGTCCACCACATGGTGAATGGAGCGCTCCTTTTTATGCTTAAAGGAGGCAATTTTCACTGGATCTCTCACAACACAGTCCTTGTCCCTCAGCACTTGAGTGGCTTCCACTGGGGAGCGATCAATTAGCAAAGTCTCTGTACTCAATGTTTTTACCACATCTTGCAGGGGGTAAAGGGTTGATACCTTACCCACCTCGGCTGTCTTGGGACCTGTCCCCGGCACATTTGGGGCAGTCCACTCACTTTCTGGAAATTCGGGAGCGTTTGATCCCAGTCCTGGGACCATTTGGGTTGGAGCGCACAGGCTCACACTCAGTTCAGTTATGGTGACACACGGGACCACCGTCAGGTCATGAGCCTTAGTTGGGACCTTTTCCATGGCCGCCTCCATCGGAGCCTGTAGGGAGTAAGGAGGTTCCTCACCACTCAGCTGGCTTGCGATGGGTTCCTCTTCCTCCGGTCCCGTCTCCGGATGTCCCTCCGACACACTGGGAGTCGCCACGGCCGTGGGACTCTTCCGCGGCTCCGGCCGCACCAGCGCTCTCTGCCGAGGAATGTCGAGGTGCAGCGGGCCCACAGCAGGGTCCACAGCAGATGCTTCAGCTTTACTTGGGTGGTCCGCCGGCTGGCGCATCCCCACGGCTGGTTGGCTGCTGTCATCAGTAGACAAGGATGGGGGTAGGGACACCGCCGCAGGGGAACAGCGTCGGGGCACCTCGCATTTACTGGTGGCAATTGGCATGAAGCGGTCCTGCTCCGGCGGTACCAGTGGTAGCGATCCCCATTCTCCCTGGGCAGTCACCTTACCCTTCGTTGATTCTGTCATCTGTGGTTCCGGCATGGGAACCGAATCTGGAACCGCGGTTAGGGTTAGCCACATCTTTCTCTGCGGGTTCCGTAGCACACAGCAGCACTGGCTTCAGGAACTGTGCTCCGCAGCAGACACACTTGGGTCCCCGAGCTCAATTCGCCATCTGGAAAATCACACTTGGGGCATAGGCACCTTACGTACCTTTTTCCTTCCACTTTCACTACCTGAACCCCTTGTGGTCGCTGATAGTGATCAAAGTTCATACCACCGGAGAGTTTAAGGTCTTTCTGTAAGCAAGGGCACAAAAGAAATGTTACATACAGTCCCTCTGCTGGCCAAACACCATACAACTGCGGATGTGGTTCGCTGCATCCTGTACTGTTTTTAGTGGAGACAGCAGTTACTGATTGAGAATCGCTGTGCTTGCTCCCCCTGGTGGACTCCAGAGGAGGAGCACCCTCTTTCAAGGAGTGGTTCTGACTCTGTGCTGAGCTACTCACAGTGGAGGGGCGGGCTCTGGTTTTCACGCCAGACCCGGACAGAATTCTGCAATAATTTCTTGTACAGTCCTGGTGCTCGCCCGACTTGGCGGGAGCCGCCATCTTAGGTGTGACTCACTGCTTGAGGGAGCCTCCATTTTAATCACAGTCTCATCAATTGCACTATGGCTCTTTGCATATACAAGGGGGTAGCCCTCAGGCGGGCCCCCTGGCATAATCAGTGCGGATGGTGCCTCTGACAGGCATACAGGTATATCCTCAGTGTGGGTTGTCACGAAAAGTATAGTTTTCCATGTGGACGTGGGATCGTGTTCTTCATCTAAGACACATGCGTGCGGCCACCCAGGAATTTTACACATATAATACCTGACTTTTGCAGTGGGTATAGTTGCGGGAAGGCCTCCTACCGCCACCACACGGCAGGGTTCAAGATATTGCCTCAAGGCCCAGGCAAGGACCTCGTGTCTGGACTTTATAGCCATGGTGGGCAATTTTACAAAAAAAAAATAGAATAGGGCACCCCAGGTCTGATCTCAGCAGCGCCTCCAAATGTAACCCATATTCCCCCACCCAATCGCAGATAGGGTGCATGTGAGGGGATCTATATGTATTACCCAGGGTGGTGCTTTACCTGTTAGGCTCACAGGAGGCCTAAGCCTCCGCCACGGAGAGCCTGGGGCGATAGGTATGTATACAGATAATCTCTTACCAAGTGCAGCGCCTCCACCTGTGATGGCTCCCAGCAGAGCGGGAGTGGTTCCTCACAGGACAACAATATAATACTACGCACACAGCATATACAAGAAACAGTGACTTTACTAACAGTAACCATAACCATGCATGTCATACATTAAGTGTCCCTCTGTATAGGAGACACAGTAACTAACGCGTCTCACAGGACGCGACCCCTCACCGTGTACCCACACCATGTCCAACTTCCCTCCCAAAGTTAGGTATGTGTGTGTGTGACTGTGCAACCACTTATGTACTGATGTTATATTTGGTGCACTTATGGATGTTACCTGCCGAGCGCTCCGGCGCTCGGACCTGCAAACAGACTTCGCAAAGGATCCGACAATGAAGATGTGTCAGCGGTACCTTCCAGGGCGATCCCACCTGGTTGGCTGCTGTTGTGCTTGCAGAGGTCTGATCCCAAACCTCTGTAGTGGTGCGTGACAGTCTATGGATCATAACACCTCACTCTCTCTCTCTCTCTCTAAAGTGACAGGTTCCTATCCTGGGGCCTGTCCCTGTGACCACCCACCCTCACTAGTGGGGAGTAAAGGCCTCAACTGTAGAATGGGGATTTCTGGACTATGGCAGAAGCTCGCAGCTCTCTGCCCCCCTTCTTTCCCCCTCTGTCTCCTAAGTCTCACTGACTCATGTGCTTCACAGTCTGCTTCCTGACTCTGCACACAACAATGTATCCAATTCCCTGCTGCAGAGAATCTGCAAGTCTCAGTGGCTGGCTGGCTGCAGGTGACAGGGATCATAAGGCATTCCCCAGAGGCTGCTGGGAGATGTAGTCCACTCAGGATCTCTTTCCTATGAGGACCGCGTGCGCGATCTCTACTGCACCTGTGCGAAGCTGTAATGGCCGCTGCTACGCTTAACTGCGCCTGCGCAACCTCCCAGAGCTCGTGCACACTTGTAATGGCCACCGCTACCCTGGCCAACCTCTGCGCATTGCGCGAACCTCACGCCACCCACAACATGGCCACCGCAGCTATCTGCGCATGCGCAACCCTCCGTGCATGTGCGAGCATCAGGACCCCGACGGCACCGGCCAAGATGGTGGCGCCCACCGGGAGAAGTTGCCGTCCCCTTCCCCACTGCCACAGGGGTAAGGCAGGTGGCAAAGGAAAATCAGGGGAACCAGGAGTGACCCCCTTACACATGCAAATGAGCACACAGTGTGTCACTCTTTACTTCAAATTAATTTTAACATGGAACCCTATAAGTATATAGATAGAAAAGACAAGCGCAAATTCTCATTACCAAACAATTTGTTTTAGTGGGTTAATAAGTGTTAAATATACAGACAGCAAGATAGAAATATAATAACAGTCAGATAAAAAACACACCAAGAGTCATTGAAATACCAGACCCTCGCAAGCATCTCCAGGTGGACAGGAACCCCGCAAGAAAGCCCAGCTGGGCTAATGGTAACAGGTAGGTATAGTCTCATGATTACTGCAGCGTTGAAAATATCTGTTCCGGTAGGGAAAGTGTCCGCTCCTGGTTCCAAGCGTACACGTGATCGCTGCAGTATTGGGGGCATCTTTTCTGGTAAGGAAAGCACCCGCTCTCACTCCAAGGCGTCCGCACCACACGCCCCACTCAGCCGTACAGGTTCCGCTGGAATCACCTTCGTTCAGGGAACGTGTAGCTGTATGTGTATTTAATGGGTTTTTTTTTTTACCTACTAAAACAATTGTTTCGTAATGAGAGTTTGCGATTGTCTTTTCTATCTATTTCTAGTCTCTGATGCTTCAGCCTTCAACAGTACCTGGACTAGCGGCAACTCTCTTCTGTTTTAAGGTAATTTCCTTATCACTTAACTCTATCTTCACACTATTGTGTCCTCTCACACTATTATTATTCACAAATAGTTTATAGAACACTATCTGTTTTTCACCTATAAGCTTATGCCTGCCGCATTACACGGCTTTTCAGCACAGCTTCGGTTAAAATCAAATATTGCCAGCTACCAAAATTCGCATTGTCGCTGTCGCGCTTACTATAAGCGCACACGCAGCAGCAATGCATTTGTTTTTGGGCGACATTGCGTTGCCGTCGCCCGTCGCGGGCACTATACGCACGACCTTACTGTTAGAAAGAAAACAATTCAAGCATTATTCTACTTGCATTACCATGCTGGAGTAAGAGACTTTAGTCCCTACTAAGTCACTCATAAAGGAAATTGTTCTCAACTGTGCAACGGACACATTTTCTCAACTAAACCTGTCCACCATTACAATCTCTTGGACATAAGCATCCATTCAAATGAGTGGGAGCTAGGGAGAATCTGGCCCTCTGTATGTGAAGACTGCAGAGGCTCAGCAGTTAGACCAAATGTCCATATTTAGCTCTCATCTACTAACAGTGCACCGCAACGCAATGTCATGTGAAGGAGAGCAAAGTCTGTTCATGGGCCCTGGACTACAGTATGTCCCACTCTTCTGCTTACTCTGTCTTTCTTTCACTCCTTGGCCCTGTTGTCTCTTGGGTGGTGGTGGTGGTGGTGGTGGTGGTGAGTGTGGCGGAGGAGAAAGAGGAGACAAAAAGTTCTGGGAAATAAACCTTTTAGCTCCTCCTCTTCACCTTCCTCAGGGATCTACCCAATAAGCTAACTATCATTGCCACCATCACCAACAACGGTTGGCACACTTGACCCAGTCAGACATCCAGCATTTGCATCACTGACAAAAGAACTCCCAACTGCTGTCCTACACCACCTGTGTGCCTCATGAACCTCCATCACATCACCACAACCTGCTGATGGTTCCTCAGATATAGATAGAGAAAAAAAAAGCAACAGCAGAGGTGGTGCTGGGCGTAGCAGAGTCAGGTGGTGCAGACGATACTAGAGACGGGGACTAAAATTCAAAACATGTTATTGTGTCCCACAACAGGCATCCCTGTTCCAGCATCCCTGTCTCCACCCGGACCCGCATTCACCTGCAGCACATGCTGCTGCATTTCCTGCCGACACATCTGTCCAAACAACAGATGTGCTTGGGCAGTGGAAACATCACAAGCTACTGAAACTACTGAGATATAATCAGTTGAGGATGATGACATAGATGAGACTGCTGCTGCCAATGGTGTTTCTAGCAAAATCTGTCTCCAACATAGAGGAAACCAGCACATCCTATACTGACCTGTTTCCTCTATCACAGAGCTACTTTTAAAGAGTGAGGTTGAAGAATGTGGTACTTTATATTGACCTCCACGTACTCAACTCAGCCACATGCTGTTCCCCTAACAGGCTGAATAGCAGCTGCAGCATCAGGTTCTTGGAGCATGCATACAGGGGGCGGAATTAGACATTTGGTCATGGACGTTTTGCCGTGACCAAGTCTCTGTCTGTGTTTGGCTGCCAAGGGACCCTGATTCACCGCTGGACACTCAACCCCTGGCCGCTTTTCCAATAAGGGTAGTTAATTTAAGGGGTTTTAGTGATTAGGGAGGGGGGTTAAGAATAGGGGGTTTAGGGTAAGGGGTTAAGTTTTTAGGGTAGTGGATTTGGGTAAGGGGTTCCAGGGTAAGGGATTAGGGTGGGGGTTAAGGTTTTTGGGTAGGTAGATTAGGGTAAGGGGTTTTATAGTAGGGGTATGGAAGTTATGGTTAGGGATTTTAAGGTAAGGGTTAGGGTTTTAGGGTAAGGGATTTTGGTAAGGGGTTTCAAGGTAGGGGATTAGGGTAGGGGGTTAAGCTTTTTGGGGTAGGGAGATTAGGGTAAGGGGTTTTATAGTAGGGTAGGGGAGTTATGGCAAGGGATTTTATGGTAAGGGGTTAATGTTTTGAGTGTAGGGGTAGCATTAGTATTAGGGGTTAAGATTATGGGGTTTTAGGGTAAGGTTAATGGGCTTACTTTGGAGACAAAACGGCCGGCAGAGAGATGTCCTGGCGGTGAGGTGAGTGGCGGCTAAGCACCGGCGGTGATTTGGTTGCGGCAAAAGGTCCACGACAAAATATCCTAGACTATACAGGTGATGCAGCGGTGGAGGCACCAATACTATTTCTGCTGCTACTGGTATGAGCAAAAGCAATGGGTGCACCTACTGCTGCTGAAACTGTTGTCCCTGCTGTACTTACTGAGCCTCTCCAGTTGGAAAACTCCCTCCTCAGTTTCATAAAAGGGGCAGAATCCCCCTCCCTCTCACCCTCAACACACACACACACACACACACACACACACACACACACACACACACACACACACACACACACACACACACACACACACACACACACACACACACACACACAGCCCTTGACAGAACACCTCTCCAGTAAACATAATAATAATTAAAACTAAAACAAATACATCTCTCAGTCTCTGAATCTCTCTTTGTCTAGCTTCCTACCTGCCTGTGTCTGCCTACACCAATCTACCTAGTTTTTATTTATTTATAAAATGTTTACCAGAACGGACCTCTTGTTTTCAAGTATGTCGTGGGCACAGAGTTATGTGACAAATACATGGTTCAAATATATGGTTACATTAAATGAATAAGGTTATACATTATATGTAAAGACATTGAATGAACAATTAAAGATAATATATGTTATAGGCGTATGGAACAGTTAAAGATAAGATATGTTATAGGCGTATGGAACAGTTACAGAACAGATAAAAACGTGAGACAGCTTTAGTTTTGAAAGAACAGACTGGTGGTGACTGTGAGAGTCTCCGGTAGACTGTTCCAGTTGTGAGGTGCACGTAAGAGAAGGAGGAGCGGCCGGATACTTTGTTGAAGAGAACAGTCTTTTGGAGTCAGATCTCAGATGATAAGGGCTGCATGTGGTAGGGGTGAGGCGCGTGTTCAGATAGGCGGGTAGCTTGCACAGAAAGTATTTGAAGGCATACATTATTAACTTCGCGCCTTGACTCAAGTGATGACCAATCTGGTTCTTTGAGCATTTCACAGTGATGTGTGTTATACTTGAATTGGAGGACAAAGCGGCATGTTGAGTTGTAGCGGATGACTCGTTTGCTAAGGTTCGCTTGGGGTGCTGTACTTGATACTATGTCCCAATAATCTATCATTGGCATTAGCATTCTGACTAGGTGGCTTAGGCTACGCTTAAAGTGCCGTCAACAGCGACGCGACGTTGCGTCAAAACAAATGCATTGCTGCCGTCGAGTGCGCTTATAGTAAGCGCGACACATCGCACAACGGAGCGACAGGTTGGTTGCGATCGCTGGAAGTCATCTCAATTTGATTTCTCCAGCAACTGCACCCTTACGTCACCGTTGTTGGGTCACCGGCACTATAAGCGTAGCCTTAGGGAGGATTTGTTCCTATAAAGTACACCCAGGTTGGCATAGGTTTTGGATGTCAGGGTATCAATGTGCAGCCCAAATGTTAAATGGGAGTCAAACCATATGCCCAGATATTTAGCAGGGGCTATGATGGTATTAGAGTTGGTTCTGACCTGTATCTCATTGGAAGCTTTAGAAATGTAGCCTTGTTCCCAAATACCATTGTCACAGTCTTGTCAGTATTTAAAAACAGTTTGCTTTGGGAAATCCAGTTTTCAAGTCTCGAAAAAATCAGATTGAAGTATGTGTCCATATTGTTCATCCACATACATGTGCATTGGCTTGTTTCCTGCTCCCTCCCTTCCAAAGAACACTGACATGGTAGAACTGCACAGACACGCTTCTACAGTGTTTCTATCAAACTTTTGATCAAAAAGTTTGACTAGAGTTTAACCTCTTCAGACCTGATTTATATCTTGGAATCTATATATCCAAATAAAATGTCATGTAGACGAACGATCTCGTCCTCCAGGTCTAAAAGGGTTAAAAAAAAAAAACCCATCGCCAGAATATTTAGCTTCTTTTATAAAGTGAAAATCGCCAATTTTGATCGATTTTAAATATTTCGATAGTACTTTTGCCTCCACATTATCACAGGTTTTTCAAACTATGTAACAAGTTGCAAGAGCAGCAAACGGCGGCAAAGCAAATCGTTACAAGTTCGCTCATCCCTTATATGTCATGTTCATATAGGATGGCCTGTTTTGTTAACATTTCTCACGTGACCATATCGCTCTAGTTAATTACATTACTTGTACATGTTTTCTTTTAACCTGATATTATATCCATTTTAGTTATCCAATGTAAATCTCTTCTCTTTTCTCTTTACACACTCTCTGTAGGTGACCTTATCACATATCTAGAGTTCTAATATCACCTCTATGTTGATGACAAATACATTTAACCTTTCAACCCCTGACCTTACTGTATTGCTGTACAGACCTAAGCCTCTCAATGTCTCACTGCTATATCATCCTAGATGGCCCTTTGCCGACTTAAACTTAGCATGTCCAAGACCGAGCTTCTCATACTTCCTCCCAAGCCTGGCCCTACTGCCCCTTTCTACATTACTATTGGCAATTCTATCATACACCCACATCACAGGCACGCTGCCTAAGCGTCACATTTGACTCCTCCCTCACATTCTCCTCTCACATTCACTATGAAGTTAAAACTTGTAATTTTTACTCTGTATCATTGCAAAGATACGCCCTTTCCTCAGGCCCTCTAATGCTAAAACTCTAATGCAGACCCTCATTTTCTTCTGTCTCGACTATTGGACCCTTCCACTGTCCGGTCTTCCTGCCTCTCACCTGTCTTCCCTACAATCAACCCTAAACGCTGCTGCCAGAATCACTTCACTCTCTCCTAAATCTGTTTCAGCTGCTCTCCTGCTGAAATCCCTCTCCTGGGTTCCTATTAAACTCTGTATCACTTACAAAATTCTCCTCCTCTCTTTAAATACTATACAGTCTTCTGCCCCTCCTTATCTCTCAGCCCTAATTTCTAGCAATACACCCTTTTGTATCTAAAGTCCTCTCCCACTTAAAACCTTTTCTCACTCACTGCCACACACCTCTGGAACTCTGGAATGTCCTTCCCCCTCCCCATGCCCCAATATCTAACTGGAGCCCTCTCTATCCACCTTTAGAACCTTTCTTAAAACAGACCTCTTTAATGAAGCATATTGGTACCTCAGTGGCTGATACTTAGGCCTGGGACATAGTGAATGGAAGCTTGCTGAGGCGGGCTGAGCCGCGCTGAGCAGATGCACATCTGTCATCAGCGCGGCTATAGTTTCCCCTTCCGCATGCGCGCTGATGCGTGCGGAGGCTCAGAAAATTGGAACAGACAGGGAAGTTTCAAATTTGGCGCTCGGGAAAGCGGAGGAGCGGTCACGTGACCGCTCCCATTCAATGGGAGCGGGGAACTTGCCCCGCCTCCCGCTCCGCCTCCTGACACGCCTCCGCTCCGCAACCGCTCTGCCTCTGCTCCGCCCCCAGAGCGCGCTCACTGCCTCGCATGCAAGAACAGGAAAAAGCTAAATTTTCAGCAGGCGAAGCAGAGCAGGAGCGCGCCTCAGCGAGCTTCAAGTTACTACTGTATGTCCCAGGCCTTAGCTAACATTGCTACTTTTGTATTTGGTTATTTTTTTGGGAGTACTCTAATGAAGAAGAGATTAATACGTTCTAGGTATGACCTTGTACCTTATCGTCTATGACATGTATAAAATAGAATCTGGGTATAGCCAAGCACAGAGATGACAATCTATAAAAGGTACACAGAAATCTCATTACAATGTGACAAGTAAGTCATGTGATTAAAGCTGCAGTTCAGGCAATATCCTGAATGTGTGTTTTTTTTAATAAATCAGTTCTGTAGTAAGAAAAAATACTTTTAGCATTTTCTGTTTTAAAAAAAACAACTTTGAAAGACCAATTTTCTTGTATTCTATTTTTAAAAGCATGCTTGTTCCAATAGCAATGAATGAATGAATTTTTTTTTAAAAAGACGGAACTGCAGCTTTAAAGATATTTAGCGAAACAAGAAATCTTACCTATCATTTGTCATTTAACATAACCCATTAATTTAAATGAAATATATAATTTACCATTGTGGATTAACAAATTGTTCATATTCAACAGACTAATCTATCCATAGCTAGATAAGATCATATAAAACAGGTACACATTTTGTTCTGGTTATTTAAATTACGCTATAATTAGATTTAACCGTTAAAAGTAAATTATACAACGAGGGATTGAATAAAAAGATAAATAACACCTTATGTATTTATACATTTGTCATGCATCACTTCATGAAACTAAACACTTTAGACCTTCATTGTGTACACAGTACGTGGTGAAGCACCAAATATAGTCAAGCACTTAACAATGACAGATAGTTGTACAAAATGGGAACAGATGAGTATAGGTGGAACATCGTTTGTGACATGGGAATGACAAGGTTATTAGAGGGCTACAATGGATCAGTGAGCTTATTGAAGTGATTATAAGAATGAATAAATGTTGTTAGTGTAGCCAGGTCCCACTGTTACCTCCGGGGCTGCATGAGGGGACGGCTGTGTGGTTGCTGCAGGAAGTTGTGAGCCAGCGAGCGGGTCGCCGGTGTTCCGCCAAGGGCACCGCCATTTTGTTTGTGAGGAGAAAAGAAAACAGGCGCACACCTAGTGCATTAACGTAATAACAATAGTTTATAGAACTTAAAATCAAAGCAAATGCCCACTCACAAGAGTACTGTAATAATAAGCAAGTATGAGATAGGCTCTCACGTGCCAGCAAAGCTGTCCGGTTTGAGGTAATGGCGTCCTCCCGTGTCTCTCCTCCGTGTCACCGAATGGCCGGAAGTGAAGTCCTTCCGATTCGGTGTTTAATGTATGGAGTCCCTCCGGGAACCAGCAGTTCAAAGATCTTTGTACCGGCAACAAACCCAAGGGAGACCAGGAACCAAAAGCACCAGAGTTCATGGACAAGTGACAGCTTCAATATGACCACGCCCTACGCGTTTCGTCATCTATGATGACTTCACCACGGTAGGGTTAATTAGTTCTTCAATTTAATATCATATATTCAGGATGTATTAGAGGCGCTACTTCATTGTTTTTTTGTTTCTTTTGTCATATATATATATATATATATATATATATATATATATATATATATATATATACAATATACAGATATATATATACAATATACAGATATATATATATATATATATATATATATATACAATAACAGATATATTTATATATATATATATATATATATATATATATATATATATATATATCTGTTATTGTCATTGTTTATTACCTCCCAGTAAATACTGTTCCCCATACTCTGTGTGTATATTACTGGGCATAATGCCTTGGGAGGGGCTATCCTACTGTGTGAGGTTCCTCCTCAGGTGGAGGCGCTGTTTAGTAGATATACATACACACCAGGCTCCCAAGTGGCGGAGGATCAGGCCTCCTGTTTGCCACGCAGGTATAGCAGCACATGTAGTCACCCTGACACAGGGGGAAAGGGGGGTACATTAGTAATATGGGGTGACAGTGGGAGCATGGTAGAATTACTAAACAAACAAGGAGGTAGCAGTGTGAATATGGGGATGATAGTAGGTACATGGAGTTGACAGTAGGAACGTGACATTAACTCTGGTGAAAGTGATGACTCGGTAAGGATATGACCCGGCAGTAAGAAGTGTGGAAGTAGGTGATAGTGTTGGGGGCAGTCTGACAGTGAAGGCACTTGAAAAACAAACGGGCAATGAAGAAAAGGGAAACAGTACAGAGAATTCAATATGGGCGATGCAAGAGGAACACAGAGAGAAAAATGGAATTGGGATATCCAGAGACAGAATAAGAATTGAAGAGGCGTGGGAACGAGACATATGTAAGTGAATTCATGTACAGTATTAAGAACTTTTACGTGCATTGCAGGGTAAACCACTACTGTACACATGAATAAATTGCATAGATAGTTTATTTAACTCTTCAGCACAAGGGCAACATATTTCAGAGCATCTGTAACATGCTCGGCTTCGTCAGGAGTCATATTGGGTGCGTCTACTGACCCTTCCTAAATTGGAAGTGACGAAGCCTAATTCTCGGATACATGTAGGCACATTGTCCGGGTAATACCTCCCCTTGAAAACGCAAGTGCGACTCACCACAAGGGTACCCTGCTTCAGCACAGCCAAATAAAGGAGAATGGGGAACAGGGATAAAACATATATTCCTGTAGCTGAGGGAATCCCTAGGTTAAGGGGGGTACCCCAGCTAGTGACCCAGGTGACCCACAACAATCAAAGGGTTTTCTGGGTTCCCCAACCATATATGAGGTTAAGGGAGACTCTGAGAGTCCAGACTGAGTCCACGAGAAAGTGTGTGGGGAATAAGGCCGATAGAAATAAAAATACAAAATGTTTTCCTTTTCTGTCCCCTATTCCTCAAGACTCAGAAGTGTATTTTTCTAGCCGGCTTGGCTCTGATTGGCTGCTGGGGAATTTTCCCATTCATTGATTGGCTGCTGAGTTTTGTGCATGAAACAGAATACTATAAGAATCAATGAGCCAATCAGATTCGTAGTCTCCGGTAGTATGAGCGTGGGCGGACTTTTCATAGTTGCTTCTGCGTGAATAGCAGAGCAACCGGCTTCGATTTCAAGCCTGAAAAGCCTGCCTGCCAGAGTCTATGTCCCGACTTTTGCGCCCAAGTTCTCAGAAACGATCGTAGCGGACACGGCTGAGATTTTATGCCGATTTGAGTTCCAGGATATTTGTGCGGTCAGGAGGGACCAAGTTCTCAGAAGAGAATGTAGCGGTGGTGTGTGGAACTTTATGCCGATTTGGGTTCCAGGAGATTCCGGGCTAAGTCCCGGTCAGGGTAATATTCGCCCAAAGAGTTCCCTGCACCTAGGAAAGTCTAGTTTTCGACCCCAGTCCCAAAGTAAATGTGTATTTTGTCTGTATTTTGTATATCATTGTGTGTAAGCGAATTTATGCCAAATAAATTATGATTAATTTCATTACCTTGTTTTGCTCAATGATTGATCCCGGTAAAAAGGTGTAAATAACCTGGTCTCCCGTGACGATATATTAAACTGTTAGCTATTTATTTAGTTTGGTTGTGGTATGTAGTTCCAAGCTGCCTCTAAGCAACAGGAAGGAAAAGCAGTAAACTATGAAGAACTTTAGGAATTGTCAATTGTTTGCACTTGGGAATATTGACCTTCTTAAAGCCAATGGTGTCACACAATGGTTAAAACCTCATTGACTAACTAGTTTTCTTATGAACCATTGCTGCATATTTCTTGTACTCATTAATCATACTAAGGCTGTTCATTTTTGAAACCCCTAAAGATTTATGCTCCACATTATATAACATGTATGGCTATAAAATACAGTGACGTTCATAACTTAAGAAAGGTAAACATTTTTTATCAGCGTTCTCGTCCTGGATTTAAATAGTAAATATACAGTATATTAAATCTGTTTATACAATGTTTATGAGGTGCATTATTAGAATTCCTTGCCATCTTCACTTTGGTAACATATATACGCTGTGTACCTCTGTGTTCCAGACCCTATTAACCCTTCACTTGAGATGGTCAAACTGTTCACCAAAATTTCAATCCGCCGCGAAAATGGCATGTATTGGCAAATTCAACTGGTTACAAATTTGTCAGAGTTTGTAAAAAGTCACCTCAATATAAATATATATATATAAATAAATAAGAAATATATATATATACATAACACAAAATGTTCAGGACACTCTATATGGGTAAGGTAAGACAAATAACTTATTTAAGTAGATCAGGGTGCTAGCAGTGCAGCCAGGATCACCATCCAGCAACAAAATAGATAGATACAAAAAAGAAAAATCCGCAGCACTCACCAGATTTGATCAATATTATATCAGGTTTAATTCATCTGCAAGCATCAGGGGGTAAACACAAGAAAAATGGAGCAACGTTTTGGACCTCCCAGTGTAGGGGCTTGAGAAATCTGGTGAGTGCTGTGGATTTTTCTTTTTTTTGTGTGTGTGTGTGTGTGTATATATATATATATATAATATAAGTCACTTGGGACCAGAGTAAAAAAGGTCTTTCTTTTTCTCCTTCCCTCTCCTCTCTCTTTCCAGCCACGTTTTTTGAATGGAGTAAAAGTCCAGAAAATAGTGCTCAGCTGTGAGACTCTCACACACACAGTAATGAGTGTAATAAATACAGGCTGGGCGGCTTCATATTGGGGGTTTGCAGGCTTGTGTAAGAAAAACAGTCATGTGTGACCATAATAATGAAAATATTCTTAGCCTAGTGAGACATGCCGCAGTTCTCACAAAAATGGCAATGAGGAGGTAATTTCATGGCATAATCTAGAACAATATAATTTCCAAAGCAAATACCTTATTCTTTCTTCAGCCTTCCGTCCTCCATTAGGCTTGGGGCCATGGTACTGTAGACAGTGCGGAGGTGTTTGCACGCTGAGCGAACAGACTGCTTTAAGGCAGAGTTGGTGTGCGTGCGCGTCCGCGCGGACACAGGAGGGGGCGCACGTTGCGTGAGAAACCAGTTAAACTGATTTCTCAGCACGACCGCCCCCAGGAACGCCCCCATGGCTCGTCCACCATGGCTAGGGAAAGCACTCGCTTTCCCACAGCCTCCGCGCGCCTCCGCACAGGAGAAGGCACCATGGCCCCAGCCTTAGTCCAAGCCAGTCTCAGGTGTGCAGTCTCAGGTGTGCAATCCGTAGCAACAGCAGGATATCCAAAAAATGATGGTGAAAAAACGGAGCACTAAACTACAGTAAGACATCACAGAGTGGCCCCACTGTGCATTTTTGTTTGTTCTCGAGTCCACGAGACGCTAATAAAACGTTTTTATTGGGCCACTCTGTGATGTCTGCCTTTGTTTACTGCTCCGTTTTTTCACCATCCTTTTTTGGACGTTTTTTGAATAACAAAATGTTCTAATTAACTTTTGCGGGTTTGCAAAGAAATAGAAAAGATTGCCCTGAAAGTTCACAGGCCAAAGTTTGACACATTCACCCATCTCTACCCTTTCCTGTCGGGAGGGTCCACAGACACCCCCCCCCCCCCCGCCCCAGCAGCCAAGGGGGTTAATGTTCGACAAAATGTATCTGACGTATTATTATAATGTAGCTGTAAAGAGAAAGGACACATCCCCACTGTATTACATTTCAAAGCTTTGACATGATTCTTATTTCCTTTTCATCTCTTAGTGTAATGCTGCATTTTAGAAAAGAACAATGAAAAAATATTAAAGAAATATATTCACAATTCCAGTTTTTATCATGTGAAATTAGTTTCTCATAGCAGCGCCAATCTCTCCCTGTCCTTAAAATGCAACATAAAGCTGAAGATCCGGCTGGATGGGGGTTTTTTTTTAACCCCACTTTTTTTCTTTACAGGAAGGGAACTGGGGGATGCTGCGGACTGAACTGCAATATTTCCTCAATACAATCCACACAATGAAAAATAATTAGCTAAGTTGCCGATCGATTGGCGAAGATTTGGCTCGGGGGTTCACTAAATGGCTGCAGAGGAATATTGACGCAGTATCTGTGACTTTGTAAATGGTTGCTATAGAAACAAAAAAAGGCTTGTTGCATTATAATGCATTAAAAATGTAATTCTGAGTGTTTTTTTTCTTGATTTTTTTTAATGCTACAAGTATTTTCTCACAGTACAGAACTGATTTATATTTAAAAAACACACACATATAGGATATTTCTTGGTCTGCAGCTTTAAGGGCAAACAAACTTGTAAGAAATAAAGCAACATTAACATTTACATGTACAATATGTATGGAGGACACACACACACTACTATCTTCTTTCCTACGGTCCCAGTATGTGTAACACCATACCCCTAGGTTGTAAGTGTAGGTGCTCCCTCATTGTACCAATCAGACACACTGTTTATTTTTTATTCTGGTTTTTTTTTTGTTGCAAATTAGCCAAAAATGAAGAATCTTACATAAGATGTGTAGCCAGCTATTGGTGTGCAGCCAGATTTGATACAGAAATGCATTTGAACAGGAACCTTCACAAAGATGGATTTTATTTTTTAACAATGACAGGAAATGCTGGATAGTTTTTATACAAAGGAACTTCCCAAGCCGTCCGAGAGCATTTTGAAAAGTTGACAGAGATGCTGAAATAATGTTGATTTGTAACAAATGTAAAAAAAAAAAACAGCATAAATAACCAGTGGGCTTTAAACTGGTCAAGGACATTTGGTCGTGGCAGTTTCACCACCACAAAAAGGTCACCAGCGCATCACCGCGACTCACCGGCCACCAGATCCTGCCGCCACCGGCCACTTTGGCACTAAGATAAGTGGCAAAGCCCCAACCCTTTACATAAGCCCTTACCCGAAAACCCCTTACTATAAGCCCTTAAACTAAACCACTTTACCATAAATCCTTACCCTAAACCCCTCTACCATAAGCCCTTACCCTAAACCCCCCTACCGTAATCTCATACCCTAAACCCCCATACCATAAACCCTTATCCCAAACCCCTCTACCATAATCTCTTACCCTAACCCCCCCTACCATAAACCCTTACCCTAAACCTCTTACCCTAAATCCCTTACCATAAGCTCTTACCCTAAACCCCTTACCATAACCCCTTACCCTAAACCCCCCTTGCATAAGCCCATACCTTAAAAAACCCTACCCTAAGCCCTTACTTTAAACCCCTTTTCCCTAACCCCTTACCCTAAACCCCCTACCATAAGCCCTTACCCTAAAACCCTTACCATAAGCCCTTACCCTAAAACCCCCTACCCTAAGCCCATACCCTAAAAAAAAACCCTACCCTAAAATCCCCTACCCTAACCGCAAACCACTTAAATTAACTCCCCACCGTAAACAGTAATAACACTTACCTTGTAAGCGACCGGTGGCGGAGGGGATTCCAGTGTCGGAGAGGCTGCAGCAAAGAGTCCGTCTGCGGCCGAACGCCGGCGGTGATGTGGTTGCGGTGAAACGGCTTCGGTCAAATGTCCCATTCCGCTTTAAACTGTTTTATTATTGACACTCACTGCAGAAAGGTCTGAAGAAAGGTTCAGATAGGACCTGAAGCTTTGTCTCTGCTTCTGCTGTTTGTCCCAAATAAACCTGCTATGAAAGTTACCACCAGAAGTTTGTAAGCAGTGTACTCCTTTCGCTTTGGGGATATCTGTCTACAGGCATACCCCGCATTAACGTATGCAATGGGACCGGAGCATGTATGTAAAGCGAAAATGTACTTAAAGTGAAGCACTCCCTTTTTCCACTTATCGATGCATGTACTGTACTGCAATCATCATATATGTGCAAAACTGATGTAAATAACGCATTTGTAACAGGCTCTATAGTCTCCCCGCTTGCGCACAGCTTCGGTACAGGTAGGGAGCCGGTATTGCTGTTCAGGACGTGCTGACAGGCGCATGCGTGAGCTGCCATTTGCCTATTGAGCGATATGTACTTACTCGCGAGTGTACTTAAAGTGAGTGTACTTAAAGCGGGGTATGCCTGTATTGCTTTTTACATGTGTCTTGTGTTGGCTTCACAGACAGTCCTCCTCCCCTATTTTTTCCATTTCCCCCTTTTTTTCTAGAAACACTCAGAAGCCATAAATAAATATATATGGTTTAAAAATAATTGAAATGTTTTTTTTTTTCCCACGTACATTATACCTTCTATTTTTGCACAAATAAGGGACAATACATTTTAAAAAGCACCAGTACACATCCAATATGACAAACTATTTGCTTCATTACTATAGGCGTTTTCTACACGTATGTTTGACATAAGTATGGGACATGTACTGTAGTTCAATTCTTTGGTCGGAAGATTTAAGCCTGAACCATGTCAAGATAGACTATCAGCAGGTCATACACTACCAATTTTGTGGTAAGAAAATAAGTGATACCTTGATTCCTGTCTTACATTGAGTACACAAAGTTATAGCTGGGGTATTTTAAGAATAAAATGTAATTCTGCTTTTTTTTTTAGAATACAGGCATAACCCGGTTTAAGTACACTCACTTTAAGTACACTCGCGAGTAAGTACATCTCGCTCAATAGGCAAACGGCAGCTCACGCATGCGCCTGTCAGCACGTCCTGAACAGCAATACCGGCTCCCTACCTGTACCGAAGCTGTGCGCAACCGAGGAGACTATAGAGCCTGTTACAAATGCGTTATTTATATCAGTTATGCACGTATATGACGATTGCAGTACAGTACATGCATAGATAAGTGGGAAAAGGTAGTGCTTCACTTTAAGTACATTTTCGCTTTAAATACATGCTCCGGTCCCATTGCGTACAGTATTGCGGGGTATGCCTGAACAGCATTCTTGTACTTTGTATCAGTTTAACACAATTACTAATGTTGTCCAATAAAACCACATTACTCAGAAAGCTGTGCAAACTAATTCATGCATCACTTTCCAAAAAGTTTGTTAACATTTTCCCGACATTACTTCAATCTTTTTAATCAAAGTATCTTGGAAATCCACAAGCATTTCCATGATCTATTTAATATTCAAATTCCCTTTAAGATTTCTTGTCTGGAAGAAACCAGATGTCCGTGATATCGTGAGATGACATTGCAACTTCAGATTGGGTGACCTTGCAGCTGTCTTTGTTTTTTCTTGAAAGTACTGGCACACTTCTAGCCATCAACAACCATGTAATATCATTTAAGAGGATATTACCCTGGCAAATCCCACTGACATTGCAAATGCATTCAATGAATTAATTGTGGGGTGTGCCACAAACTTATTTGCGAAACGCAAGCTGAACTGCATACTGTACATGAACCTCATTCTGGGAGTACCCCTATTGCCCCACCCTCTCCCAACACTGCTCACAATTTTCAATTTGTCCCAGTATCTGAAGAGGAGATATACCAATACGTACAGATATACTATACCAATACAAATGTCCCTAGCCAATTCCAATCTGACTTTCACCCCAAACACTCCATGGTAACTACCCTCCTAAAAGTTTGCCATGAGATCCAGTGTGGAATGGAACTAGGACACCATACTAGAGCAATATTCCTATATTTTGCAAAGGCTTTTGATAATATTGATCATGTTATCCTGCATAACAAACTCCAGTGCTCTCGGGCACTAACTCCAACCCCTTGGTTATCACCTGTGGTGTCCCACAAGGCTCAATTATGGGGCCCCTACTCTTCTCGGTGTTCATTAATGATCTTTCTATAGCTTGTAAGGAAGCCTCAATACACATGTATGTAGATGACACATCTTATATGCACACAATCCTAACCTCTCTGACCTTGGGAAAATACTTAAATCTGACTTTTTGAGACTTGAAATTGGATTTCCCAAAACAAACTGTTATTAAACACTGACAAGACTGTAACAATGGTATTTGGGACCAAGGTTACATTTCTAAAGCTTCCAATGAAGGAACCACAAATTAGAACCAACTCTAATACTATCCTAGCTCCAGTTACTAGTTTCAAATATTTGGGCTTATGGTTTGACCCCCATTTAACATTTGGGTTGCACATTGATACCCTGATATCCAAAGCCTATGCCAAACTAGGTGTACTATATAGGAACACATCCTCCATAAGCCTGCTGGTCAGAAAGCGTATCGCACAGCAGATGCTTATGCCAATTATATGGGGACATAGTATATGGAACGGCACCCCAAACTCACCTTGGCAAACTTGATACCCTCTAGAACTCAATATGCCACTTTGTCCTCCAATGCAGTTACAACACACATCACTGCGAAATGCTTAAAGAACTAGATTGGTCATCACTTGAGTCTAGGCGCAAAGTTCACCTTTCCTGTCGCTTTCAAATTCTTTCTGGGCAAGCTACCCGCCTATCTGAGCAAGCTCCTCACCCCTACCACATGCAGCACTTATCATCTGAGATCAGACTCCAAAAGACTGTTCATGGTCTCAAGGTTCAGCAAAGTATCCGGCTGCTCCTCCTTCTCCTACCGTGCACCCCAAAACTGGAACAGTCTACCGGAGACTCTCACGGCCGCCACCAGTCTACGTTCTTTCAAAACTAAAAGCTGTCTCACATTTTAATTTGGTCTGTAACTGCTATATACGCCTATAATATATACAGTATTATCTTTAACTGTGCATGCAATGTCTTGTATATAATGTACTGTATAACCCTTTTCACTTAATGTAACTATGTACTTGTAACCATGTATACAGTATGTCATTACTGTATAACTCTGTGCCCAGGACATACTTGAAAACGAGAAGTAACTCTCAATGTATTACTTCCTGGTAAAACATTTGATAAATAAATAAACTAAAATATATATATATAGATTTTGTCAATAATATATATACAGTATATACACTACCGACACACTTTATTGAAGTGTGGTCGGTACCGCAAGCCGGGAAATCTCCCGGCTTGCTAGTGGCCGCCCCTCGGCGTGCCGCGCGTCATAGACGCGCGGTCACGCGTCATCGGGAGCGTGCGCCCCCTGCACGCGTGTCCAGGGGCTCCCCGAGGGAGCCCTGGTGTCCCGCGATCGCGGGACAGCGGCAGGGGGTTCCGGGGGACCCGGCGGACCCGGCAGCGGTAGGGAGAGCGCCCCGATCGGAGGGCGCTCTTCCGCTGCTTCGGCGTGCGCCCGTCACACTCGGGTGCGCGCCAGGCTACTGCTGCGGCACAGAACGGGCAAATGCTCGAATAAACTGTGCCGCAGCAGTATAATTCTGCAAACCCACATAGTTTTGAGTTCCACAATTTAGCTCTGCAGGACCACCTGGTTCATATAAGGTAAAATATAAATACTTCATTTTGGGAGATATGACTGTTTTAAATGAAATACTACATGCAGTAGATACTAATATTAATTACATTAATTAATGTAATGTTGCAATTTGTAAATATGTGTCTTGTAAAACATATCTTGTCACAAAAGGTAACCTTTATTCTGAGACAGCTCAAGGTATCTGTCATGATAATACCATGGAAATATTCAGTAGTTTAATAGATCTAGCAAAATAGAGGTTAATGTGAGTCGCGAGTTGCATTTTAAAAAAAAGGCCTGTCTGGCTTTTATGTGTTTGTCTAGAAGTAAGGTTATCTAAGGCTTACATCTGGTTTAGGAAATTGGGGTGTGGGATGGCATATGTGTCATAACTCGTTTCTGACAGTGGACCTAAACATAAAAAACCTTTTAATATAACGTGAAACAAAATATGGTGTGTTCTGGAGCATGCCAGAGAGTGTGGCCAGGAAGATAGTCATCACGATTCTATAAATTTACTAAATATGAAATATCATGGGTGTGACAGCGATCCACAAGAATTACAAAAAAATATCATTGTAACCACTCTGATCAGAAGAACTGAATGATGCTAAACGATCCATGATTATGATAGAGAAGATATCTATTTGTCTCCCAAACCTAGCATTGATCAAAAATCCACATGTACATTTTGATGATAAAAACGCAGCAGTGAGAATGGCCTTCTCCTGAGCATTATTATGGCATTTTCCATATTCCGGCATGTTTTAATTCAAAAGAAAACCCTTTCTCCCCCCCAAGTCCTAAAAAAAAGAGAGTAATGATAGTGTGGGGTGGGGTTAAGTATATGCCCAGAGGGTGGATGTATGCTGTTTTCCATTAAAGGAAAGTCCGAATACAGTATAAACCCTCCATTTTGGGAATATGGATTAGAAATTAAGTCTAGAGGGTCTATGGCAAATGTGGATTTCCATATTTCCAACTTCAAGCCTCCGTGAAAGAATCTGATCAATGTTATGCGGTAACTTTAGTTAGATTTCCTGTTTTTTCCCCCTTTTATTTTATTAAACTATCTGCGTATACTGTACAGGCATACCCCGCATTAGCGTACGCAATGGGACCGGAGCATGTATGTAAAGCGAAAATGTACTTAAAGTGAAGCACTACCTTTTCCCACTTATCGATGCATGTACTGTACTGCAATCGTTATATACATGCATAACTGATGTAAATAACGCATGTGTAACAAGCTCCATAGTCTCACCGCTTGTGCACAGCTTCGGTACAGGTAGGGAGCCGGTGTTGCTGTTCAGGACGTGCTGACAGGCGCATGCGCGAGCTGCTTTTGCCTATTGGACGATATGTCCTTACTCGCGAGTGTACTTAAAGTGAGTGTCCTTAAACCGGGGTATGCCTGTACTATATGTTTTTTGTAATCATCCCTTTCTGTAACCTAAGCGCTGTACTACTTTTGTATATGAAATCTAAATGTAATAAGTATTGTCTTTTGGGCTATAATTGAACTCTGCACGTTTTTGGAGTGATTACATTTTTGGACATATTTTTCTACAATAGATTGTTGTGTGTAAATACATATTTTTCTTTGTAAGCAAAGACCAAAGATTCTGTAAGTACATTTTGATATCTCTGTGGTGGTGGCAGCGTTTTAAGATATATATTGCGATGAATTGAGGGAGGATATTACTCACCTGAGGGACCCTGATGGGAGTGAAAAATGAGTCAGCTAGATAGCTGTGTGTATTAACCCTTGCCACATATACACATCATGTGCCCACAGATGTGCCGTTGAGTATTGTATCACTTTAATTGGTGTTAATATATTATCATGTACAGTACGTTCATTATCAGTTCATGGCACTATTTTTGTACAGTCTGTTCTAGGAAGAGAACTAACTGGGTGTTGATATGATAGGGCATTCTTTCATTTAGACCCTCTATAATTTCTCATATCTAAGCTTTTTTAGTAATAAAAAAATTTAACAAATTCTTAAAATGCATGTTTTGGCCCAATATGAGGGAAATGGTAAAGTTTAATGTATGTTTACTAAACTTACAAACAGGATGAACAAATCCCCAAGATATAATTCATGTTTAATACAACTCAACCCCCTTATAACACTGTGCATGGGGTCCAAAGAATCACATAAGCGGATCGCGTTAGAAATAATGTACAATTGTAGGCATTGTACAATAAAGTATTTAATAATCGTGTTCTAAAGTAATCATAAATACGAAAATTGGGAGCCGCGCTTGCATCGCGTTATAAGCGGATTCGCGTTGTAAAGGATCGCGTTATAATGGGGTTGAGCTTTATATAGTAAGTATCCACCTCAAATTTCTGTATAACTCCTGTCCCACCATCTTCTGTTAACCATTGTAAATGAGAAAGTTCCATCTAGCAGCAAAAGTGAAATAAAGCACATGAACAGATGTACTAAATGGTGCAAAGCCTTACTGCACTTTAAAGGGAACATGCAACAAGTGCTGCTATGGGTTATCGCACCCGTTACGGTGTTAAAACCTATTGACTTGAACTGCAGTCAGCACCAGAATGGGTGCGATAACCAGCACTGGCATTTGATGCCCTATACGACGGTGGATTTCAAGATCCGCCGCCCCAAGGCACTTACATATGGAGGCCACCTCCTCGCTGCCGCCCTCCTTTACCTTCCGACTAGCAGCGTCACATGACGCTGCAGACGTCACCAAAGTGACGTCGCATTGCCATGGGAACGCGACGACGTCTAACGTTGCCATGGCAACAAGACGCCGTGTGACGTCCCGTTTGTGATATTCACGGCGTCATTTGACTCTGCGATTCAGAAGGAGGAGGGCCGCAGCCACAGCTCGTTGGCCTGAGAACGCGGCATCTGTATATGGGGGCGGATATTTTTGCCGCCCCAAAATGTATCCACCCTGGGCCCCGACCTAATGGGAAATCCGCCACTGGCCCTATAGAAACATTGACAGCTTAGCATGTTTTAGTACGCCTGGGTCACACTCACACCACAGCTTCTCTGCCATGTCATGTTTTAGTACGTCTGGGTCACACTCACACCACAGCTTCTCTGCCATGTCATGTTTTAGTAAGCCTGGGTCACACTCACACCACAGCTTCTCTGCCATGTCATGTTTTAGTACGTCTGGGTCACACTCACACCACAGCTTCTCTGCCATGTTATGTTTTAGTACGTCTGGGTCACACTCACACCACAGCTTCTCTGCCATGTTATGTTTTAGTACGTCTGGGTCACACTCACACCACAGCTTCTCTGCCATGTCATGTTTTAGTAAGCCTGGGTCACACTCACACCACAGCTTCTCTGCCATGTCATGTTTTAGTACGTCTGGGTCACATTCACACCACAGCTTCTCTGCCATGTTATGTTTTAGTACGTCTGGGTCACACTCACACCACAGCTTCTCTGCCATGTCATGTTTTAGTAAGCCTGGGTCACACTCACACCACAGCTTCTCTGCCATGTCATGTTTTAGTACGTCTGGGTCACACTCACACCACAGCTTCTCTGCCATGTTATGTTTTAGTACGTCTGGGTCACACTCACACCACAGCTTCTCTGCCATGTCATGTTTTAGTAAGCCTGGGTCACACTCACACCACAGCTTCTCTGCCATGTCATGTTTTAGTACGTCTGGGTCACACTCACACCACAGCTTCTCTGCCATGTTATGTTTTAGTAAGCCTGGGTCACACTCACACCACAGCTTCTCTGCCATGTCATGTTTTAGTACGCCTGGGTCACACTCACACCACAGCTTCTCTGCCATGTCATGTTTTAGTACGTCTGGGTCACACTCACACCACAGCTTCTCTGCCATGTCATGTTTTAGTACGCCTGGGTCACACTCACACCACAGCTTCTCTGCCATGTCATGTTTTAGTACGTCTGGGTCACACTCACACCACAGCTTCTCTGCCATGTCATGTTTTAGTAAGTCTGGGTCACACTCACACCACAGCTTCTCTGCCATGTTATGTTTTAGTAAGTCTGGGTCACACTCACACCACAGCTTCTCTGCCATGTTATGTTTTAGTAAGCCTGGGTCACACTCACACCACAGCTTCTCTGCCATGTTATGTTTTAGTACGTCTGGGTCACACTCACACCACAGCTTCTCTGCCATGTTATGTTTTAGTACGTCTGGGTCACACTCACACCACAGCTTCTCTGCCATGTCATGTTTTAGTAAGCCTGGGTCACACTCACACCACAGCTTCTCTGCCATGTCATGTTTTAGTAAGTCTGGGTCACACTCACACCACAGCTTCTCTGCCATGTTATGTTTTAGTACGTCTGGGTCACACTCACACCACAGCTTCTCTGCCATGTTATGTTTTAGTAAGTCTGGGTCACACTCACACCACAGCTTCTCTGCCATGTCATGTTTTAGTAAGCCTGGGTCACACTCACACCACAGCTTCTCTGCCATGTCATGTTTTAGTAAGTCTGGGTCACACTCACACCACAGCTTCTCTGCCATGTCATGTTTTAGTAAGCCTGGGTCACACTCACACCACAGCTTCTCTGCCATGTCATGTTTTAGTAAGTCTGGGTCACACTCACACCACAGCTTCTCTGCCATGTCATGTTTTAGTAAGTCTGGGTCACACTCACACCACAGCTTCTCTGCCATGTCATGTTTTAGTAAGCCTGGGTCACACTCACACCACAGCTTCTCTGCCATGTCATGTTTGCTTCATTATTTATATGAGGATTCATAGCTTTGCTAATTTAGAGCTGAACGTTGAGAAACTGTACAAATAGCACAGTATCGAGGATCACAAAATATACAATCATTTTACTTTATGCAGGTTGTAGCTCGTAACTGAGAATACAATGCTGCAGAGATGCCAATGTCGTAGTAACCGGGGATAAACTGTACGACAAATAACAAAGTGTATGCCTTTGCAAGTGCAAAAGAAACAGTTGTGCTCCCAAAAGAAAAAACATAAATCAAATGCACAAGAGTCTAAACATATATATTTATATTTGAAAGGCCTCAAAAGGGTAGGCATACCTGTATGTATCTATATATATATATATATATATATATATATATATATATATATATATATATATATATATATATATATATATATATATATATATATAGTCAAAATAAAGCAGTTGACATTCCCGTACGTAAATGAATGCAGGTCCGAAAATAAGGAGACAGCACACAGATTTAGATATTCAAAGAAGTGTATTAGGAATACAGGACACAAAAAAAACAACGTTTTGGTCCACACAGAGGAACCTTCCTCAGGGTTGTGCAATGAACAAGTGATGTGACACATATTTATACCTGCACCCAGGTGTAGCCATCACCAAAAAACTATTTAAAAATCACAAAGCCCGCAAAATCGCCAGCTGATGTCCATCAGTGCTGAAAACCGGCGCCATTTTGAATCTATCTGTCAAATGACATGAAGTCATGTGTGGCAGGTAAGTAGGCCACCATCTTGGTTGGTGCTTGTCTATGAGAGAAGCTTGGTACCTGGCTGTTTGAAGGCGTCATCGGGTTGCCATGACAAACGTATTACTGTACATACATAGCACAGAATGTGACAATGGTTGTTCAGGAAAATGTATAGAGGCACTTGTGCTGGTACTGTAGGTTTAACCATACTATTAAAGCTTGAACAATAGACCCAGCTAAAGTGGGAAAGGTACTTGTTAACAGCCAAATTAAGCCAGCATGGCAAGTAAGGCCTCAAACCCCAAATATGAAACACACCAAAAAGTAATGGCCCTCTTTCTCCGGAAGCTGTATTGTCCCTGGGCTTGGTGATATACTGTATATATTGTACTACGTTTTACCTACACACAAAACAACAACACAGCATGGAAGTTCATTATAAAAACCTAATGCCCCGAATCTGATGTTTAACGTTGTATATGATATCTTGTAATATTAGGTCAAATACATAGACTTTTGTTTTCAGCTGACAACTAGGGTTCCAGAGCACTTCTGTATCAATTTTGATTTAACATTAAACACAATGGGACACAGTTATTAGCCGGATTGCTTTAACTTTTGTAACTTTTGTCTTTATTGTTTACTTTAAAACTAATAATACTAATAGATTCGCTGAGCCAGCTCCATCCTCCTGTAATCTTCTGCGGGTAATTTAGGTTCTATCTGAAATAAAATGTTCCTGCTGCTTTTTGATTTGATTCATGGCTTTTCCTTTTGAAATACGGAATTACTTCCTAAATGTCTTTAAATATTTCCTTATACAAACTGCGACTGTTGACATGCCCACCAATGACCCTTCATTGTGTTCCCGTAAAAAGCACAATGATCTGGGTTTCTTCTGTCCTTTCATTGCCTTATCTTTGCCTTTCATCATTTTTAAAGTAAAATACTGTAAGGCTACATTTAAAGATGTAGCCAGACTTAATAGCTCTGGTGCTGTGGCAGCTCGCGGTCATGCGACCGCGGTGGACACAGCACCAAAGGATTAACGCATTCAGAAGCATGGACACTCCCTCCCCCCCACCTCCCACAGTAGCGTGATCGTGGCAGATACTGTCCTCCCGCGGACTTCTGCTTGTTTGTCCGTGGTGCTGGGGAGAGTAAGTCTTACTACATCTGTAATAAAGTGCAATTCCCAATTTAGGCTGTCATGGATGGTTCTGGGGCTACTGTAGAAATTAAAAAGGAAGACTAGATACCTCTAGTTATAACCTACAACTCCATTTCCACACAAGAGTAATTGAGGCACAGAAAGAGACAGAGTCGTATTTAGTAGATGGTCCATTGACTTATAAACCTCCAAATAGATGTGAATACACCCGAGATACCTGGGAAGTAAGCATATTTGCTTATTTAAATTGGCGTACAGGCATACCCCGGTTTAAGGACATTCACTTTAAGTACACTCGCGAGTAAGTACATCTCGCTCAATAGGCAAACGGCAGTTCACGCATGCGCCTGTCAGCACGTCCTGAACAGCAATACCGGCTCCCTACCTGTACCGAAGCTGTGCGCAAGCGGGGAGACTATAGAGCCTGTTACACATGCGTTATTTACATCAGTTATGCACGTATATGACGATTGCAGTACAGTACATGCATCAATAAGTGGGAAAAGGTAGTGCTTCACTTTAAGTACATTCTCGCTTTACATACATGCTCCAGTCCCATTGCGTACGTTAATGCGGGGTATGCCTGTATTTCCCAAGTATCTATATCTCCATTGTCTTAAACAGTTTGATGGAATTGTGCTTCTGTATGGTAACATGGACATAGTGGTATGTTGCATGTAACAGGCATAACAGGCAGTTTTATACCTGTCCTTCCCATAGATATATTAATGTAGGGGTTGGGTTGTCTTATTATTAATTCATTACCATACATTGTAACTCTGAATTATACTGATAGGTAATTACTGAGTGTGTTTATCAACATTACATTATTGATGTGTTACGGTTTTCACCTGTTAAATACATGGACCCTAATTTGTTTTGGCAATTACATACTTAAATCAGTTGATACAGATGCAGCCAGTTGTATCCCCACACTGCCCGGACGTGTGTTGGTGAGCCGCGGACCCAACATGGAGCGTTCACAGCCAAGTGTAGCACAGGGGAGAATTGCTCATCAGGATAAACACAGTGGGGGTCCCTACTTCTGAATGGGACTCCCACTGCGTTAATCCTACCGGGCTGGAAGAGACGGGCAGTGAGAGTAGACAGAATCAGTCACTCTCTCTGCGCATCTCTAACAGGCGATCGCGTGGCTTTTATTTTAATTACATAGGATGGAAGCAGGGGGTCTCCTTAGCTGAACCACATTAATCTCAGCCCTGAGGACCCCCTGCTTCCTGAGATACCGGCCCGGTATGGGGTGCCGGTATGGGTCATCTCTTCCAGACTGATGCAGCCCAGTAGGATTCACACACCGGGAGTCTCATTCAGAAGCAGGGACCCCGCTGTGTTAATTCTTATGGGCAATTAGTCTGATCGCGGGGATTCCGTGAGCAGGAAGTTGTCAGTCAGTTGCCATCTGAGGTTTCCTGCCGGCTAAGCGACAATAGGTCTAACTGCACCTGTACTAAAATAATACATTTAATGAAGCACAAAAACTCGAGGCAGTTTTAGAATATACCTTAATTTAAAAAAAGTACATTAAGTACTGTATTCTCTATCAATGTGTCTAACCAGAGTAACTGACTGTAATGTATTAAATGCACCATTGTACCCTTCCCCCTACCCGTCCCGTTTTTCTTCTTTCTGTACCCCATCCCAATTTCTTTATTATTGTCCCAGACAAATTTCAATTAAAAAGTATTAAAACAAAGTAAATTTCCCTAGATGTTTTTCTTGCAATACTAGTTTTCTTGATTACAGTACAGTGTATGAAGAAGTCCATGCCATATCTTATATAAAGTACACAAGGAAAAAAAACATAGTTTAGTGTCGGAGAGATTGAATGCTCCTCACTTGCACTAAATATCATGTTCCAAGAAAAAATGCTTTGATGTGCCAATTGATTTTTCTACATCAAGGCATAATCATGACTCATTCCTCAATGTTAAAGATATACCAAAGATGCATTATTATTAAAAGGCAGAGCCAGAAAAATTGATTTTTAACTGTCTACATGGCAAATATCATAGCTATGAGCGGGGATATATTTAAAAATGACCTCATTGTTTATGTGTTAGTAATCTTCATGGCAGATTAGCAACCCGCTTGGGAATGTTAAGGTGAGAAAAAAGCTCTACCAAGATGAGCATCACAGCTGATTTATGCACTGTTTTTACATGAGAAATCTAAGCCGTTTTTTTATTTTCTTAATTTGTAACATAGGTTTGAAGCAGGGGGTCTCCACAGCTCACCTCCCCCTGCCCCCCCCCCCCCCCCCTTTCCCTTAATTTGAGATCCGGGGATCCCCTGCTTTTCGAGACGTGGACCTCCGTAGGTGGTGCCGGTATCTCTCAATGTTTAAAGTTCCCGCGTTACGCAGGCCAATAGGAAGCCGAACGTGATGATGTCACAGCTTCCTATTGGCCCGCAGGGTGCGGGAGCTTTGAAACGCCGCCATTACATGAACCCTGGTTACATAGTAGAGCGGCCACTGGCACCCTCTATGGAGGTAAGTATCTTGGAAAGGAGGGGGTCCCTGGAGCTGAAATGAAGGGGGTTCGGCTCCAGAGATCCCCTGCTTGAAATCCTATGTTAAAAAAAATTCTATTTGCCCCCTAGCTGCACTTTAAAAAATATATATATATTTATTTTAATATATGCAGCCTTTGATTAGCTTTATTAAAAACATATTGCCTAAGCTTCCGATTGATTAGTTCTCCCGTGATCGATCAGCACAAATCCTGCTTCCCAGGGTTCACTAAATGGCTGTCTTCTAGTTTCAATCAATCCTTCAGTCAGTGTAACTCAGCAGCTACAATGTATTCTTATATTACTAAGGTAACACTATCTATTGTTACAGTTTGCAGCTCACACTGCTGGGAATATTGGCAACAAATTATCACAAACAGGAAAGTGTTACAAATATCTTGCATTACTGGGGAAGTGTGTTAAAAACTGTTGTAGAAATTAAATCATGCTCAGTATATTAAAGCAGCAGTTCAAGCTGCCATTTAAAAAAAAATCCATTCAATATGTGCATCAATACAATCTACACACTGACAAGTTATTAGCTCAATTGGTGATCGATCCATTCTCCTGTGATCGATCGGCGAAGATTTGGCTCGGGGGTTCACTAAATTGCTGTCAGTGCAGCAGCACTAGATACAATTGGTTCACTGCTAGAGAGAGGGCAAGGCTCAAAAAGGGATGTGCCAGAGCCTGTTTCAGAGGAGGAAGGGGATGTGACTTTGTAAATGGTTTCTATAAAAACAAAAAATGCTTGTTACATTATAATACATTAAAAATGTCTTTAAAATATATATATTTTAAATGCTACGAGTATTTTCTCATAGTACAGAACTGATTTATTTAAAAAAACACATGTAGAATATTGCTTGAACGGCTGCTTTAAATCTCATTAATATGGCATTGAGTTTAATTAAAAAAAAAATTTTAGTAAGTATTATCTAATACAACAGAACTGATTTATTTAAACAAAAATACATGTAGGATATAGCATGAACTGTTTAATTAAGACTGCACCCACATGCGTTACACAGGATGACCCGTAGTAGGCTGTTTCAGTCTCTAAAGGATTATGGCCCATATGTACATTGCCATGCTACTGAATTCCATCAAGTGTGTTTACAACGATAGTCACACGTTGTTCACAGAATCAAAAACCTTTGCTACTGTAAATGACACATTTTTTTTTAAAAGGACCCTAAACAATACATGGACCCTAAAAAAGGACAAAACACATCAGGCAAGTGTTTCCCCTCCCAGACGCAGAACAAGAATCAGAGCAGAAGAGAGCTATGCCATAATTATTAAGCAAACTTATTCCATAAGGCACTTTCAGTGCTAGAAGACACCTTATGTATGTATGTATGTTAGTTATATCGCAGCAGCAATGTGCACAGTGCTTTACAAAATTAATATACAGACAGTAAAGGAAGGTAACATACTGTACTGTACTATGCAAAGTTTCACAAGTGCGTTAAACATGAAGTCAAATAATAGGATTAAGTCCCTGCCTCATAGGGCATACAATGTAAATGTCGTACATAGGGCAGTGTGGCGTCTTCCATCGCCTGAAGGTGTTTTATATCCCTTTATCCGTAATACATGTCACTATCATTGGTAAACTTAACTGCACCTTTAAAATACATGCGTCTCGTCTTTTCTTCTTCAGGAGAGTACTTAAACTTCTACCTTGTCAGACAGTGATGCTGCCATATGAAAAGTCCTTACTGTCCAGTCAGGTCAGTAACCCACTTATACTTAGGGGTAGTAGATTTGAAAAGGAATATCATCACCACTACATTGTGAACATCATAAAAAGGAATGCTTACAATATTCTAAAATGTAACATGAAATAATGAAGCTCGCGCTGAAGAAGTTTTCGGCGAGCTCCAAACATTGTATACTTTTACACAATGGAAATGAAAACTAGTGACTCAAAATAGTGCATACACTTTCAAAGGAATCTCAGAAAATGAGGTGTATAGAATATCTACGTATCTCCTTGTGAAACTATTGAAATGTCAAATGCGGTAACAAAGAATAGTTCCACACAACTGTAGAGAGCCTGCTTATATGAGATAAGGCTTGGTGACGTTTTAAAGCCACTGCCTCAGCTTTTTCCACTATTCATGTTGTTCATGGTGGGGAACATACTACAATGCATCTCTGTTGGATGAATACACATACAGTATTCAAAGAAAGGGGCAGTAACTTAGCCACCTGTAGCAGTCGTAGATTTCCCTGAAGAAGACAATATTAGTGGAATAAATCGAAATAAACAGAACTAATCGAATATGGGATGTTATTTTTTATTATTATTATTACTGATGAACTAAGAAAAATCAACTAAAAAAATCGATTAAGGAACAATGCAAAATTCTAAAAATGAAATGTAAAAAAATATGACAGGGGAAATTTATGAATATTAACATACATTTTGAAAATTAACACCATTTTAATAACTTCTTTAACAATTAAAAACATAAAAGAAATCAATTTAAATAATGAAATTAAAACGTAATTTAAGCTATTTCCTATATTTGTTTGGTGAGCAGTCATTTTCGAACAGTACATATCTCTATTGACAAACACTCATGTGGGCGCCAGTCTGTTCTGTTATCCACCTCGAAAATCAATCCTAATATTGAGAAACTGGTAACTGAAAGTTTAGAAATCACTTTGAGACATTTTAAATGTCTTCTTTTTTTTAATTAATTTTTTTTTTAAATCTTCTCTTGTCAATAATAAATGTGCATAATATTTTAATGTTTTTATTATCCTTGTTTACTTTTGATGTTATTTAGTTTAGGTTTAGCTATTAATTTAAACCAGATGTAGGGGGCAGTAAGACAGTGACCAGCCCAAAAAGGTGTGCCAATTTATTGGCAAGTAAAAAAAAAAAAAGTTGGCCACCCCTGCACCAGAACAACCCACTCTACAAAGTCCTGTTTTCAGTATTCGGGTCATGAAAAGTTGACTTTCAGCAATGGTAATTTCCCAAACATTTTGTAATAAAGAATGTATTTGTGTAGATTCAGGAGTGATACCTTCTTGCCTAGTGCCTTCTAATGCAGGGTTGCTCAAACTTCCTCGGCTGCGCCCACCTGTCTGCTCTGCCCTAGGGTCGCGTCCCCTCTTTCCTTGAATGCGGCGTCAAATGAATACGCAGGGTCATGTGACCTGCGGCGTCAGGTTTAAATCCATGCCTCTTGCTCCTGCAGTAAACAACTCCCTTGAGTGATGGGGGGGGGGGGGCTAAGGTCTGGGTACTGCCCTATCAGGGGCTCAGACCTAGGACCCTCCCCTGGGTACAAAAGGGGCTGTAGCCCAAATTTAGTCTGTCTGTGCCGAGTTGGAAGTGTGGAGCCTGGGCTCTTGTGCACCTTCCTTCCCCTCCCGCAGGGGAGTGGGATCGTCTAACCCATACTCCACCAGGGAGTATGGAGGTCAAGGATAGACCTTTGGGGTCTCAAGCCCTGGGGGTTAAGTCCAGGGACCAAAGTAAAGAGTATGCTGTGAATGCTGTGTACTGCTGTACAAGAATAAATAAATGTTCCTGTGTTATACTCCTGCCTGAGGCTGCAGTTTCTTCAGGGAGGGAGTGAATGTTTACCACAGGGGACTGCACCTATTCCTATAGGTCTTGTGGGCATGGAGGCGCTGTACCAGTGAGAAAGAACCACCCAGCACTGAAAGCCTGTCCTGTTAATCCACAACAACACCGGCGGATGCTCTGGGCCTTCCTGTGAACCAACAGGTAGCACCATCACCAGGTAATAGCAGGGATTCTCCCTGGGGTGGGGGAACATGGGCTACACTACTGTATGAACGTAGCTTTCATGCATTTCAGTGGGAATTCCAGCTCTCAATGGCCCCTTCTATGCTGGACAGTTCATGGCTCCAAAATACCACAGACATTCCAGGTTCATGTGCTCACTTGTGTAGCAATTGCTACAGCTGAGACCCCTCCTCCCCCCCTGACATCAGGAACTGAAGAGGAAGCCCTTCCTCTGTTGTATCCCAATTGAGACAGCAGCAACTTGTCAGCTGTGGTCTCTATTAGCCCTGTGCACTTACTAAGTTTGCATGCTGTACAGCAAATTTCATAAGGGCCCCCTAGGGATGCAGTGTACTTCCACTGTGCTGTTATATTTAGAAGTGCTCCAATAAGTAGTGTATATCATATGTGTGTGAACAGGCTTTCTGTTTATTCCTATTTCCTATTCTATGTAGCAATACATTCTTTTGTAGAAATACTGTACAACTGAAAATTAAGCGTCAACACACTTTAAAGCAGCAATCCCCTCAGGAGCCTACATGAGTTTAAAACATGTATTTTGCTAATTTCTTCACCCCACTTCACATTTGTGCTCTTTAAAAAAAAAAAAAATATTATATAAAAGTCATTGTTTTCTTTGGACTTCAATCTACATTGTTCCTCGTGACCTATTGGATCATTTTCAGCCGAAAATCTCCATAGAAGTCAATGGGAATTTCTCGCTCGAACAGAGCCCAGAGCGCTGCCCTGGACTATATAGAATTATCCCATCATCTCTGGAGGCTGACGTTACCATGACAATCTCAGACTGCACGAGGTTCTGAGAAGACCTCCAATTAGAAAACTCCGAAACGTAATATTTCAACTACTCATCTCCTGAACGAAGCATTGAATTGGAAAAATAACGAAAGGGTGAGAGGATATCTGATCAATATAATAAGCATAGTAAACTGCAATACAGAAAAATGCCAATCAGCACAGACTGCTGCTTTTAAAAAAATATATATAATATATCACTATAAATGTACTGAATCCAGTAGAGTAACATGTGCATGTGCATGAGCAACATGTTTAATATTTGGTGAACTAAATTATCCCTGTTGCTCTAGACAGGGATCCGATCAATTCCATACCTCCATTTAGCAACTAAAACTTTGCAAACAAGATTTTCCTACAGTAATAGTTACACATCTACATATCTATTTACGTTTTAATGTCATATTTTTTTCTATCACTCCCCTTGTAAAAGACAGTTTTATCAGTTAGAAGAGAAATAGGATGGGTTTGTGAAAGAAGCAAAAGAAAAACAATATGACAGTAAACCATGTACAACAAACACTTAGCATACAGTAAGCTTCTACGCTTCATTAGTGAATCACTGAGTATCAGCACGAGACACTCAGCGATTGTACAAGTCTGTAATGCCAATACTGCAAGGATGTGAGGTTAGGAGGCCATCGTGGAATATGCAGCAGTGGTAAGCAACAGACATAGAGCCCTCAAAAGGGTCACACATTACCCACAAATAAATAAGGTGCACAAACAGAAGGGATGTTGCTCCCCGCACCGGTCCGCTGTATAATGTCAGCGTGGTGAATTCTGTGCCACTCCTCTTTTTACGCAGGGAACTAGCAGTGGCGGGTTTAAAATTTTGCCGCCAATAGACACTTACCATATTTGCCGCCCGTGCCGTCTCCTTCTGCAGGGTCGCCCTCCTCCCTCTGCAGCGTCGCAACGTCAAATGACGCCACAACCTGGCCTGGCGGTGCATTTCCATGACAACATGTTGTGGCAACGTGTCGTCACGTGACGTCTCCGAGTCAGTTGACGCCGCAATGATGTAGGAGGAGGAGGGTGATGCAGAGGAGAAGGTAAGATACCTTTACAGAGGCCCCACACTGTCCCCCAGCCATCAGTGAGGAAGAGAGAGGGGCCTCTGTATATGGGGAAGAAAAGAAAAAGCAGAACATTTTGCTGCAGGTATGGCAGGGAGCATACCACATACCTCTCTCCCCAGGTGATAGCTGTGGAGACAGGTATGAGGAAGCTATATACTGTAAAGGGGCGGCCATTTTTGTGGAATGTTTAGGGAGAATCTCTTTGATGCACAGGAATTTGGAGGGGAAGTGGTCAGGCTTGTACATGGAGGATGGTGTTCATCTGACGGAGATAGCCCTCAATATCTTTAAAATGCAAGATTGTATGCAAAGATCTCTTGGTTTGCCCATCTTATGGCAATGGGGTACTGTTCAGATTGCACTAGGGAAGGACAGATCAGTGATCCAGTTAGAAATAAGGTGGGGAGGGTGTTTCTGGGCTGTGCCTATGGCGGCCAGTCTGGTAATGTCTTTCCGGTTTAGCTGGTAGTATTTTATATACCTCCTGCTAGGCCGTTATGGCTGGTGGGTATTGGGGTTTATAAGACACAGGTGGACTAAAACATGTGTGGGTGCAAAGTGACACTGCTGGCATTTTGGGTATGTTTTTCTAATAAAAACTGTGACCATTTTACCCCAACTTTGGAGTCTGGGTTTGATTGGCTGGGTTGTAAAGGTACTGAGGGGTTAATTTGAGATTTCCTGATGTCATGTTTTCCACCTGTACGTCCAACCTGAGAATACAAGTGAAGCAGGATGTCGAAAAATATGTACCGTACAGTATGTATGGGACCAAGTTTGTGTGCTATTGTGTCAGCTTGTCTTATGTTCTCTTTTGTCACACAATGTTACTCCCCCTCCCTCCCACATTGTACAGCCCTGCGGAACATGTTGGCACCACACAAATAAAAGACTATCATAATAAATATTACTTTATTACAATAACAGGATTAGATCACAAATTCAACCTGAGGACAGAGAGGCAGATAATGTCAGGAGAGTTTATCTCTGTTATTAGTTCGATAAGGCCAGGTACAAGCAAGAAAGGAGTGGAACATCAATATAAAATAAACAGCAGAAATACATCTTTTTGTCATTGTAATATTTTACCAGTCAGGATAGAAAATCCAATTTTCAGATACCGTATGGCGCAAATTGACATGATTGTGTATTTAGTACCCTTACCTAATCAGTACAATCTACGATCCCCAGCTACAGAATCTGATTAGAAACCACGTACAGTATTATATATTTAATTTCATTTGCAAGTATATTTTTTTCCTGTACCTGGTCCTAGGATGAAAGTGAACTAATGACATTGGCATGTTTAAGAAGTGAAATGTAGCTGACACATTTTCAATAAAAATGGTACAATTCAGAATTGTACAAAAACTTGAATGTTTAAACGTTTATAGAGCATAAAATATTCGTTCCCAATTAAGGGAAAGAAAAAAATCACATAAAGACACCAGTAAAAATAGTAATCAACTTATCTAAATTCAGTTTACATTTTGTTATATATCGTGAGGTCTGGAGGTGTTTTTGCCGCTGTCCTGCATATCTGCAGATAGAGACTGCAGGCAGTCCCCTCCTACAGTATGTGCTACGGACAGTTCTTCCTGGACACCACATGTCTGTACAGGCAGTCCTCGGTTATCCGACGCAATGCGTTACTCAAAATGGCGTCGGATAGCGAAGCGTCGTAAAGCGAAACCCGTTTTCCCATAGGAACACTGTTTAAATGAAACGTTCCGTTCCTGAAGGCATTTTTAATGCTAAAATACACAAAATATTTTACTCAAACAATAAGATTATGCTGCACACACATACATTATGATGTAAAGATTCTATTTATTGAATCCAGAACTGTATAATAAAACTGTTAGACATGTTTAAAGGCATAAATACCCCACTAAACCCTCACACAGACTGATCTGGACGATTTCCCTGACTGCAGCTTTCTGATTGACATAATGTTGCAACTTTGCAAAGCGTCGTAAGAGCGTCGGATAAGCCATTTCGGCGTCGTAAAACCGGCCATAGGGATGCATTGGACAGCGTCGGATAAGCCATTCGTCGTAAAGCGAAGCGTCGTAAAACGAGGACTGCCTGTATGTAGAGTCTGCTGTTGTGAATTGATATTCGTATCCTGTGTAAACAGTGTCTTAGAATGAAAGCACTGCAGAACTCCCGATCAACAACCCCTGAACTACTCAGTAGATCAAGCTCATTTATTTAGACAAAAAAAAAGAATAAAAACAGCATAGTGCCCTAAAACCCGGACGGTTTCGGCGATACACACCCCATTCTCAAGGGCGTCTTTAGTTGTTTCTTAAAGCGAGTGCCGATCAATTTGTTTTTTTCTTTCCCTTAATTGGGAACAAATATTTTATGATCTACAAATGTTGGGACATTAAGCCCCGAAAATTTTCATTACATATAAGGCTCCCACAATGGCTGTTTTTTTTTTTTTTTTAATATTTTTAAACTTTTAATATTATCAATCTTGTCAAAATGTCAAATTAAAAATTGTGCAAGAATGATTATTTTGACATTTTCTACCTTACTATTTAGCGTGGGTTGTTCGTATTTTTTTCTCTCGAATATATTCTGTTTTCAGTCCTCAAAGTTCTGTCTGCACTGTTCTGTATTTGCAATCATTAGGCTGCGGCCCCGCTGGCGCTGACAGCGCTCTTGCTTGAGTGGTGACATCACGAGCGTGCCCGCGCACATGAGAATTCACTTTGCACAAAGTCAACTTGGCAAGCGCCACGCGCTCAGCATTAGCGGGGACGCAGCCTTAGGCCGAGGGGATGGTCAGCGCATACCCACTGAGCCGCGCTCACGCTTACCAGTGAGCTCCTGCAGCCGCAATGAGAGCGGCTTTAGCAGGGGCTCGCGCATACTTCCGCAGGCGTGCAAAGTCGTAGAAAAAATGTCGTAAAAATGTTTTTGTTTGCGCGCTGAGGTGAGCGATGGGCTGGTCACGTGAGCGGTTCGACATATGAGGGCGAACTAAGGCCAAGGCCAGGGAAATCACCCGCTTTCCCTCAGCCTCCGCGCGCTTCCGCACGGCTGAAGTCCCTATGGACTCAGCCTTAGAGTAACAGATAAACAGAAGTAGCTTGTCTGCTTGAATTCAGCAGACCCGGAAAAAAAAGAAAAGCATTTTTTCTAGATACAAATAAGTAAAAAGTGGCTTTGAATGTAATCCTATATATCAGCTATATAGGTCATTTTTTACTCTGCTGGATTGGACAGCCCTCACATTTAACTTTAATAGATCTAGCTTAAGTCAAAGAGCTATTTGTAAATCGTGTGCAATAATGATTCAATACAAGAATATGCACTATTAAGTGATAGGAGTGGACTTCAAGCTCGTGACATTCATCATTCAGCAGGGTGAAGGACATGCTCAATTGTACTGTCAATGGCCTTGAATCAGGTAAACCTGGTTTCTGCAATTGACTCCTTGTGACCTTGGGCAAGGTTGCACTGTAAAGTCTACGGGGCAGGAAGTAGAAGTTAAAATGACTGATATTATTATTTATTGATAGTATAAACAACGTTGCCTTTTTTAATAACATAGTACTAATGTGTTAGTGTCAAATATTAAGATATTCATTTAGTGGCGAATAAAAAAAAAATAGATGTTGAATTGGAAATTTACTAGAAAGCGTGCCAAGACAAGAAGGTATTGTGTAATGAATCTCAGTATCATTATTGTGCTAGACTGACTTTTGTGTTTAGATTTTCTTTTTCCTTATCACATTGCTTGCCAGAAGGCAATTCCATAGCTGTACTATGCATGTTATCACTCACTCCATTCAGATGATCTGTTTCCTTCTTTGCTGCTCTACTAAGCTAATAAATGTCATGAAATAAGCCATGCAATGTGTATTTTGAAGTTCACTGTAAAACATGCCATTGCACACATGATATAAATGTATTTTGAATACAGTACATGGGTATTTATTTACATGCAACTGGAAGTGTAATGCAGGAGCTGGGGAGTTAAGCTTAAATGAAGTATATAGGGCCTAATTCTATATAGTCCGAATATCCTGTTCGGAGCGTTTTTGGAAGAAAATTTCCCATTGAAGTCAATGGGGACTTTTGTCCGAAAACCAGGCCGAATGGCTTCTCCGCCCTATGTAGAATATGCCCCTAAGCACATCAAGATATCTTAAAGTCTCGATAATGGCCCATGGTGGTCCAAAACATTGATGTTGTAAAAACTTTATTTAAACTTTCCACACGAGAGCCTGTACACATATACAGTGGTACAGTAGCACGAAACTGTGGTGCACTGGATCATTGTGACACTATTACTGTTGCCAATGAGGATAACTGCTCATGGTCACGTCCCCGCCACGCCCCCCAGTCGCCGTTTTTTGCCTCTTACACTATAGGCAGAAATCGCTGCGACAACGGCGACAGATGTCGTTGCGTCGCCAGGACTATAAGCACGGCCTCAGTTACAGCAAACTTCTGCAACCCTCCTGGCTCTGAACTGAGCTGAATTGAACTGCTAGTGCTCTCCCTCCCCACCTGTTTTTACCCTTAACCCAGGGAAGCGCAATCTTTTTTCCCTGCGCCCCCCTACCGGCTGTTCTCCTCTCTGCGCCCCCCCCCCCCTTCTTACCTCAGCTCCGGGCATCATGTCATCATTTAACGCTGCGTTGCCATGGCGAAGCATCTCCAGAAGCCGTCTGAGCAAAGGTAAGTGCAGTTTACAGAGGCCTTCGCTGCTTCCCCGGCATTTAATTTAAGTGCCTTCGGGAAGCGCGCGGGGCCTCTGTAAACCCCACGTCCACTGCAGAGAATCTTGCGCCCACCCCTGAGGGGTGCACCCCCAGTTTGCGCACCGCTGCCTTAACCCACTATTTTGCAACATTCATGGCCAGATGCTGGCTATATGCCCAGCCCCTGCTTTGTGGTTAGAAATGCAACATTAAAAAAGTTACATGAAAGGTCCCAGACAGCTCTCTGTAACTTTCTAGCTGAACATAAAGTTAACCCCTGGTCCCTGAAGTGCTGAGCCAGGTTTACAAGACAGATATATATATACATATGTAACATAATACAACTGTATTACTGACAGGTAGGGGAATGCAGGGCTTACCCTTTATTAACAGCAGCCATATTTACCCCTACAGTGCTCTTAACCCATTCACTACCAGGCAGGCATAAATAGATGGAGAATTAATAGGAGATTATTTTTTGATTTGCAAATCTATGGATTTGAAACAAATCCCACCCCAACACGTTACCCTCCTTTGAGATTTCCAACTCTTACTGGCAAGATCCCTAAAACATCCATGTGACCACATTACTTAGCTCAAAATCAGCAGACATATTTTACAGTATATACATAAATAACATCACGTGTTTTCCACTTGGATACCTCAATATTGTCTGGTTATACAGCTTTATATAGTGTTATCACACGTCACACATTTGCTGTTGCTGACACTAGTCCCAATTATCTCTTTAATTAATAATTGTATTATTCTGTAAGTCTCCTTATACCACTATCTGCCTGCTCAGATACATTTGCACCTGTTAGTCCTATGCTGTAGAGCAGGAGTGGCCAACTACAGTCCTCAAGGGCCAACAACAGATCAGATTTTCAGGATATCCCTGCTTCAGCAAAGGTGGCTCAATTAGTGGCTCAGTCATAATGACTGTGCCCCTGATTAAGCACCTTTGCTGAAGCAGGGATTTCCTGGCAACCTGACCTCTTGGTGGCCCTTGAGGACTGAGTATGCCACCCCTGCTGTGTAGGCTCCTATGTTAAACCCTCTCTATCTCACATTAGTCTCGCAGCAAGTCTAGAACTGGACCTTGCACAGTGAAAACAATGTTGGCTCTTATGTCGAGCTCAGTCTAGCGACTGACCATGTAATTCAGGGCCCCCTTCCTCCTCCGGCTCCCTTAATAGCCTCTCCCGACAGACCTGCTCCTCATCGCCTTCAGAATCCCCCATTTCCCTAATTGGTTAAGACTGCAGCAGATATGGAGGAGCATGTGATGTCACTGTACGCGGGAATCTCCATTACTGTACGCCACGTAAAGAACATGGCAGGAGAGAATTGGGGCAGCATATACAAGGTACCTGCTCTGCTACCCCAGCATCCCTCCTGTAAGGGGTTGCAAGGGGTCACAACAGTCCTGCTAGCCGCTTTCTCCCCATGTATACTGCCGGTCGCCAGCTGCCGTCCCTCCCCCAGGCAGCATCCATGTCCCAGCTGGCTGTGATGCCCAGTTTCTCTACTGCCCGCAGGTCCTTAGCAGCCCCGGCCACTTTTCAACTACCACTTTTCAACTACGCCAACCCAACCCACCTCCTCCACCCCCTCCTCAACAGCTGCTCGGTCAGACCTCCAGACATCAGATGCGTAGTCAGAGGCAACTGCTCCCACTGCTCAGCCGCTTCCCCATCCTCTCTGTAACCCCTCAGTCACCCCCCCTCCTCCGCTGTTCAGCCCCCCAGCCAGACAGCCCCACTCCTCAGCCCATCTGTGAGACCCACTCCTTTCCCCCTTGGTCACAACCTCCTTTTGCTCCTGATCCACAGGGGGTTATTGTTGTGTGTATGTGTCTGTGTGGGGGATTATTTTAGTGTGATGAGGTTATTGTAGTATGTGTGGGGATATTGTAGTGTGTGTGTGGGGGGGAGCATATAGTAGTGCATGTGTGGGGGGGTTATTGTAGTGTTTGTGGGGTAACTGTGGTGTGCGTGTGTGTGGGGGTTATTGTAGTGTGTGTGTGTGTGTGTCTGGGGGGGGTATTGTATTGTAGGGGGGAATTGTGTTTGTATGTGTGGGGGGGGGAATTGTGTGTGTGTGTGTGTGTTTGTGTCTATGTGACCAGGGAATGAGTGTGAGAAGGGGGGGATTGAGGGAGCTGGAGAGCTGGATAGAATGAGAGGGGGGTCATTGAGTGATAGCAGAGGGGGAAGAGTGTGAGAGTTTAATATGGTGTGTAGCCGGGTCCCCCCTCTGCTCTGCACCCCCCCCCCCCCCCCCCCGTTACCTCCGCTACCGGAGCTCTGCGGCAGACCCGACGGAGTTTCTGGAGGGTGGAGGCCGAGCAGGGAGCACTCTAGTGCTCCGGAGGCTCTGCGGCGGCCCGACAACACAGGGCGCCACCATGACAGTTCCTCGCGCATGCGCAGACTGCCGATGCAATGGGAGGCTCTGGTTAGTTCGCGCATGCGCAGTACGAGCGCGCGAACACCACCAATGAGAGGAGGGCTCTAAACAGGGACTACAAGTCCCATGAGCCTTAGGAGACCCACGTGACGCCAGGGAGCCAATAGGGCTGTAGCATCTCCCTGCAGAGGAGATTAGATACATTTCGCGGGGTTTTGAAGCACGTTAGTCGGCGCCAGGAGAGGCTAGGGGAAGGAGGTGAGGGTGCAGGAGTCAGTGACTCACTGCACTAGGCCAGCAGCCCCCTAGGCCCCAGTTAGCCCTGAGCCATCTAGTAGCTTGTGTTGCTTCAGGGACAGGCCCCAGGTTAGGGACCCTGCCCCTTACTATTAAGTGCCAGTTAGGGACACAGCGGACGCTGCGCTTCCCATCCAGAGGCTTGGGATCAAGTCTGCTCCGCAGAGAGAGCGGAACTGTACCAAGGGTGGACCGCCCTGACCGATCATCTCCCCGGAGGAACCGGACATCACCAGAAAGGTCGTCTGATCCTTTGCGAAAAATCTTTAACGCCCAGGTGCTGTCGCACTGGGCAGGTAACGTTACGCACGTGCACACACGAGTACTCGCACATAGTGGCAGCGCTGACCACGGGACAAGGGGGGTTATACTGTGGACATGGTGTGTGGGTACACGGTGGTGGGTGTGGGGATTACGTTATATCCTTATGCAGTGCTAACCTTGAATGTGATTGGTATACGTTATGCGCATATATGCAGTAAAGGCTGTCCTGTTTTGCAACCGTGTGCTTACAGTGATTGTTTGCTCTGTTGGGATCCCTCCCAGGTGGAGGCGTTGCACCACGAGATTGTTATATGTATGTACCCCAGGCTCCCCGAGCAGAGGCTTTGGCTCCTGAGAGCCATACAGGTATACACAGCAGAAGTAGCGTCTGTATTCACAGGGAATACCTGTTACAGGTGTAAGAGGGGGGAGTGAGAAAGAGTGAGAGAGGAGGGAGGTGGGGGAGTGAGAAGGGGAAATAAAAACATAAGGAGAGGGGGGTAAGAACAAGGTGGTGTTAAAGAGGGGGCTGGGGGCTCCCAATGACATGCTGGGGGGAGCCTAATGGAAACTCCAGTCCTGGGAAAGCTGTCGGCGGCCCTGTTGGAGAGGGGGCAGCTGTCCTGCTTGGCTGGCCAGAGGTCGGGGGCCTCAACTGACACCCCCCTAGTGCCGCCTGTTACCCACAATGACATAGAGACTATGTAGCCTATGTACAGTACAATACTAAGCATTGCAATTGACTTTTGTTGTGCAAAATTGCCCCACAGAAATCTCATTTTACATTGCGCTTTTGTGAGAAATGTCTTTTTTTTCTCATACAGTATTTGTTGGCACACAGAAATGGCGGCGCTAGGAGTACAGACAGTAATGGTACGTAGTAAAAAAGTATGTTTCTGCGTGCCATAAAACCAGACACAAATGCATCAAAAACTTCCGTCATGTTCAACTTGGCATAAAGCCCCAAAAGTCGGTTAATTTTCTTAGCGCAGAATTTAATTGTTTGTATGTTAAAACATGTTTTATTTAATGCAGTACGGATGTATGCTGCTTTTTACAGTATGGCTATTATAAATAATATCACAGTACTTAATAGTTACTAATACTAGTTATAAATAAACAATAATTATCCAGTTTTAATTTAAATTGTATCAACCACGTATTCAATATGATGCAATGCATCTAAATTCTTTTAAAATAAGCTATGCGCCACATGCATGAAGTAACATAAAGACCATATATATATTTATATATATATATATATGACACACATCATGAATGTTATAATACTTTTTAGAGCAAACATTTTGTCAAACAATACAAATTCAAATATGATCCTAGTACATAGGTCCCTATAAGAGTAGTGTGATATACTGTAAACATACCAATCATTGCTTGTGGAATATTATGTTTCATTGGAAATGATCATATAGACGTAGAATTTTTAAGAAGATTAATTTTATTAAGATATATTAACATTTTGGTTGATTAGTAGCGAGTTCCCAGCTGTTGTCAATATTATTCATTCATCAATAAATACATAGCAATCTTGTAAAAGTGTGATAGGAAAAGGGGGCACAGAAGAGTACCACAACTCTCGATTATTTAGCATTCAAAACGTACATTTCTTTTTTTTAAGATTAGGGCATCGTTTCTAAACTGTGTTATCTTTCTGTCGCTTGAAAATATGTTATTTATTTATTTATAAAATATTTTACCAGGAAGTAATACATTGAGAGTTACCTCTCGTTTTCAAGTATGTCCTGGGCACAGAGTTAAAACAAATAATACATGGTTACAAATACAGTTACATAAATGAACAGGGTATACATTATATACAAGACATTGCATGCACAGTTAAAGATAATTTGTATTATCGGTGTATGAAACAGTTACAGACCACATTAACATGTGAGACAGCCTTAGATTTGAAAGAACTTAGACTGGTGGTGGATGTGAGAGTCTCTGGTAGGCTGTTCCAGTTTTGGGGTGCACGGTAAGAGAAGGAGGAGCGTCCGGATACTTTGTTGAGCCTTGGGACCATGAACAGTCTTTTGGAGTCTGATCTCAGGTGATAGGTGCTGCATGTGGTAGGGGTGAGGAGCTTGTTCAACATGTGAAATGTTATCAAATGTATCGAGTTAGCAAGGAGTCCTTTTTCAAAAGGGTTATACTGCTCTATCCATAGAATATAACTACACATTTTAAAGATAACTTTTCAATCTGTTCATTTTGGTAATGTATAAATAATCAAACTTACAATTAGTTGCCTGTACATATTACACTTACAGGTGCATTCTCTGTATAGAATACAGTCTACTGTATTTACAAAACATTTCTAGAGTTCACATACTTGTAGTTATTCAGTACAATGAAATGAAGGTTATAGTTGGCAAATCGAATTACTATAGACAAATAGTTCAGTATATAGACAAGTAGGTTCAATGGCTAAGGGGGTTATTCAATATGCTCTAATGTGGCTGGTCTTACTGTGAATAGCTGCCTTGGAGCATACTGAATGATCCCCTTGTACAGATAGAAATATGTACAATTGTAATAAGTTAACAGTTCATCAAACAGTGAAACCAATAACAGGCATAGAACACATATCACATCCTTCCATATTAAGTTACCACAGCTTTTTAATGGCACTTTCTTTACTACTAACACATGTTTACTGTGAAATAACCCTGTATTGCATCTGATACTTCCACATCTGAAGCTACAGACAAAAAGGGGACAACTGTGTTCCAAGACAGGGATATTAAATGTTCATTTTTTTTTTTAAATAAAAAGCACCTTACAATACTGGAGCAACTTTCCAGAACTGCTTCTATAAACTAAAATATATGCCAAGCCTACATGCCATATAACATATTATATAGAGATGAATACCTCAGCAGAGATACCTCAATTCATATTTTTGGAATACACTGTACAATTCTAGAGCTGCGTGAAACAAGAATGATCATTACATCTCCCACTGTCCTTAGAATGTAAAGCTCCTTACCTGTTTGCCAGATAAACTTTCTGCACTCCTACCCCAAGCTGCACGTTTTGCAGTGAGTTCTGGTTATCTCTGGAAGGTTTAGGAAGCACTGCTCCGTTCCAATACAATCACTGACAGACCACACCTCCTGTGAGAAAAATATTGTTCCCTGAGCTCATGGGAGACTGTTCTTTTTTTTAACATGTATTACAGAGCATATTTTTCAGCAGATCAAATGATCTTGAAAGTGGCAAGTTGTACCACCTAGTACCATCAGACATTTGTGTTTTTTTTTTAAATAGATAATTTAATAGCTAGTTTTGTGATGAACAGACTTTTCTTTAATCCCCCTTTTTTTTATTTTGCATTTGAGGGTACATAAAAGAGGGAGGGGTTAATGTAACAACTTCTAAGTATCATGCTGTTTTAGCCTCTCTGAGCTGAATGGTCATTAATAAACAGCATATATTAAACGATTGGTGTGTTTATTATATAAATAGCATGAGCATTTGGAGCACATTTTTGTTAGAGGTGTGCAAATCTTTCTGCCAAGGTTGCAAACCAGTAAAAATGTGCTCTTATTTCCACAGCAAAAGAAATCGCATCCGTGTGAAAGTTCGCAAGCGATGCACCAAGCACGTAGGGGTTTATTCTGTAAGCTCCGTTAGCGCTGTACCGAGCCATCTGCACGGAAAGCCGCATTGAGTTGAATGGGGATTTCTCTGCAGAGCGCACGGTAAAGCACTAACGGAGCTTACAGAATAAGCCCCCAAGTCTTTCTATGCATTGTCATTTTGCCTATTATGTTAATTCACTAAATGTCCTTCATTCGCTTGTGAAACTCTTTCGAAACGCTTGATTCACTTAATCCTGAAGCTATAAATAGGAGACCCTCGTGCCATGTTTTGCGCAGTGTTTGGTGATATTTCACTGAAAGCTCACTAATTTGATTACATTATTAGCATTTTGAGGCTTGGCCTTTCACAGGGAATCAAATTGGGAAAGAACTGCAACTGCCACCATTTAGTCATTCGCCTCTTCAATACTCTCATATTGTGCTGAGAAAGGTTAAAGACATATATAGAAGTACATGCACATCGCTAATAGGTGCTGGAGGGGGGTACTTATCTGCCGGTGCGCTGGGTCCAGGGAGGTCCAGACATCCCAAAGGTACTCAAGCAAGGAAATGGAAGCAGGCACACGGTCTTTCTGAGGGTGCAATTTATTGTGCCACCAAAAGGTCCAACCTTTCGGCAAAGATTGCCTTTATCAAGGAGAGGGCTCTCTCGTTGATAAAGGCAATCTTTGCCGAAACGTTGGACCTTTTGGTGGCACAATAAATTGCACCCTCAGAAAGACCGTGTGCCTGCTTCCATTTCCTTGCTTGAGAAAGGTTAAAGAGCCAGAGGGCACATGGCTCATGCCCTGGTGGGTTGATCCACAGGAGTAGTCGGAATGGAAGATGAGGGCTTCCGTACAGGGCAGCTGGGACAGGGATTTGCCATCCTGTGCATGCAGTAATAATGATCACGTGACCCTGGAGCAAAAATATCTATGGCACCCAATATTTTGGCAGCTAAAGGCATAAGCCTCCTTGTTTCATTATTTTCCACCAATATGCTATGAGGGTGCTAGAGACGAGTAAGCTCCACAGAAACTAATGTCCAATGTCTTCTTCAACATGGGCAAGATTGCTTCACAGCATATTGAATAAGAATCTAAATGAGTGAGTCCGGCATCTACCTTACTTCAACACAGCCTCTAATCTCTTACTCTAAGGCCTCGGTCCCGCTGCGCTCGTTGGCGCGGGCGGCCACACGCACGCGAGTTCCCCACCAGCAAGGGAATCCTGCGGAGCCGGTCCCGGTCCCCCCTGGCGGCACAGCGCACTACACGCTGTGGCGCGTCAGCCGCTATGAGACACAAGAAAATGGTGTTCCCTAGCGTTGACGTGGCACGTGGTGTGGCTGTGAGCCAATGGGGAGGGGAGGCTTCGGGGGGAGGAGAGGCTTCGGGGAGCGGGGAGGAGTGTGGAGTGAAAGCAGCGTGAGTGCCTGTCTGTGTGTGTGTCTGAGTGCGTGCGTGCCTGTCTGTGTGTGTGTGTGTCTGAGTGCGTGAGTGCCTGCCTCTGTCTGTGTGTGTGTATGAGTGCGTGAGTGCTTGCCTCTGTCTGTGTGTGTGTATGAGTGCGTGAGTGCCTGCCTCTGTCTGTGTGTGTGTGTGTGTTGCTTACCATCAGCAGCTCCAGCCCGAGTCCGTGGACGGAGGGGGGGGGGGGGAGAGTACCGGGTCCCTCCGCTCAAGCCACGCCCCCCTCCCTGTCAAACCTCCCACTCCCGCCCACCTCCCGCTCCGGCTCCCGCTCCCTACAGACCGCATATCGCGGTCTGTGTATGTCAGCGCCCCGCCTGTCTGCAGTGCGAGCGCGCTGACTCTGGGAGCGGGGCCTTAGGCTAACACTACCTCTTCTGCCTCTTATCTCCTGCTTCCTAGGGTGACAGTTAGAAGGTGAAGAAGAGGTGGAATGAGAAATACAAGTATCTGGCTGGTAACCAACTTCAGTATGCTCTGTCTGATGTCCTGTTTGACCCCTCAAAGTCATATTATATAATATTAGCCAATCCCTGACTGCTGTAGATAGTGTATAAGGGCATTCCTGCATATATGTAATGCAACACTTAATGTAGATGTTTAAAAAGGCAGTCCACGCTGCACTTAAAAAAATAAAATAAAAATGTTTTTTTAATAAACTTTAATGAAAACGAATTACCTAGACTGCTGATCAATTTATTCTCCTGTGATCGATCAGCAAAGATCTGGCTTCCCTGGGATCATGTAGTGGCTGCCTTTCAGTTTCAATCAATCAATCCTTCAGTCAGTGTAACTCAGCAGCTACAATGTGTTCTAATATTTCTAAGGTAACGCTGCCTATTGTTACAGTTTGCAGCTCAAACTGCTGGGAACATTTGCACCTAATGATCACAAACAGGAAAGTGTTGCAAAGATCTTGCTTTGCTTGGCAGCTGTGCTAAAGCCTGCTATAGCTACCCAGCTATCTGAACAAGCTCCTCACCCCTACCACATGCAGCACTTATCACCTGAGATCAGACTCCAAAAGACTGTTCATGGTCCCAAGACTCAACAAAGTATCCGTCCGTTCCTCCTTCTCTTACCGTGCACCCCAAAACTGGAACAACCTACCAGAGACTCTCACATCCACCATCAGTTTAAGTTCTTTCAAATCTAAGGCTGTCTCACACTTTAATCTGGTCTGTAACTGTTTCATGCGCCCATAATATATATATTTTCTTTAACTGTGCATGCAATGTCTTGTATATAATGTATAACCTGCTCATTTATGTAACTGTATTTGTAACCATGTATTATTTGTCTTAACTCTGTGCCCAGGACATACTTGAAAACAAGAGGTAACTCTCAATGTATTACTTCCTGGTAAAATATTTTATAAATAAATAAATATAGAAATCAACGGATGCCCAGTATATTAAAACTCAAAAAATGTAATTAAGAGTTGAATTTAAAAAAATGCAGTAAGTATGATCTAATACTGCAGAACTGATTTATTTAAAAAAAAAAAAAAAAAAAATGTAGTATATTGTTTGAAGTGCTCCTTTAAATTGCTGAGAGTTTTATTTTCTGTAAACACACCTTTTGGATTTGGAGTTTAGATTCTTTTTTACTTTTTACAATTAAGTATGTGAACAGGATCAAAAGAAGAACTGAAAACAAAGAATACAATCTTCCACTTCTGCAATCTCTCGCAGTCGAGAACAAGTCCTTACAAGAGGTTTTTGAGCAACTTTCACCCATAAGTCTATAACCTATTAATTTTCTCTTATCCACCCTTACTATTTTTGTATAAAGTGTGTGAGAGCGCCGTCCAATATCATGGTGTGTGTTACTGAGAGTGATTATTTGCCATAATTATCTTATCTGTGGGCACGTAGATGACTGATAAGGCAGACCTGGGATCGACCAACTCTGTTGCAACTTGGGCATATATTTCTGAATGGAATGTGTGGTCCTGGGTTGTTGATCTGTTCCACAACAAGTTGTTTCTGATGTTCCCAATATTACCACTCGTGTTGTTGTCTTAGGCCTCGGACATGGTCAGCGCTTATGCGCTGACCCGTGCTGAGTCCGTGCTGCTGCTCGAAACTGAGCCCCTGCAGCCGCAATGAGAGCGGCTTTAGCAGGGGCTCGCACACGCTTCCGCACGCTTGGGGAAGCGTGTGTCTGACACAGTTTTGAAATTTGGCGCTCGCCGGAGCGCATGGCCGGTCACGTGAGCGGTTCGCCCAATGAGGGTGAACCAGATCCGTGACGTCCCTGGCCCGCCCCCGTCCCGCCCTCCTGATGGCACGCTATGTAAGGCCAGGGAAAGCACCGCTTTCCCTGAGCCTCAGCGCGCCTCCGCACTGTTTGGGGCACTATGTCCCAGGCCTTAGGCTACGGCCCCATTGCTTACTGCTGCAAGCACACCTGGCCCCTATGCTGTTCCACTCTTCAAATCCCTACACTGGCATAACATATCCTCTAGAATAAAATTTCAAACCCTAGCTCTGACGTACAAAGCTCTCAATGACACTGCCCCACCTTACATCTCAGCCCTCATCCCCAATATGTCGCTAAACGCCCCCTACATTCTAATATACACATTTCCTCCTGCCTTATTTCCTCCTGTGACTCCCGCCTACAAGACTTCTCCCGTGCTGTCCCCTCTCTCTGGAATTCCCTACCACTTACCATCAGACTCTCCCAACTTTGAGACACTTAAAAACTCCCTGAAAGGCTTCCTTGAAAAGGTGAGTTATCTGTCATACCTCTAACATCAAACTCCCCCCACCTCTCCAACAATATTTGGACCAGCTGTGCAGCTGGACCAATCTCCATACTACCTCACACCCCTAACAGTGGTTTTCAACCTTTTTTTCTCTTGGGGCCCGCTAATCACAATGCTCAATTACTGAGGTACCCCTACAACAGGACAGGATCACAGAAAACACAGAACAGAGAGGAAGAGAGTCACTGGAGACAGAGACTGACAAACGGTCAGAGGGGGCAGGGAGTCACAGGAGTCAAAGGGGGAACCGAGTCAGAGATTTACATGAATCATAGGGGACAGAAAGTCACAGAAAACACATACAGACCAAAACAAATACACACAGGACAGAGACACGCAGGCTCCCTCCCCCTCTCCTGTACATGCCGCTTCCTCCTCCTCTGCTTGGCCACACCCCGCAGTCTCCTGACACCTCCTCCTGATTGGCTACTGCTGGCTAATGCAGCCAATCAGGATAGAGGAAACTGCTCAGCCCGCTATCAACTATCCAGCTCTCTCCCTGCTCTGTATGATCGGAGACATCCCGCCACACCCTTTTGATCCACTCACGGAACCCCAGGGTGCCACGGAACTCTGGTTGGGAACACTGTCCAAACATATCCACATCCTCAAATCTCAATGGGACCTTTCATATCTATATGTGCTTGTATGTCCTTATTTGGTATATAACTATGTTTATATGATTTACATCTCTCTGTAACCCCATTGTACTGCACTGCGGAATATGTTGGTGCTTTACAAATAAACGGTAATAATAAAATAATACTCTACAACAAGGGTGCACAAACTTCCTGCGCTGCGCCCCCTGCCTGCTCTCCCCCTGTGTCGCGACCCCCTTAGCTTTAATGCAGCGACAAATGATGCCACGGGGTAATGTAACGTCATGACACGTGACCCCGCAGCGCCATTTGACACGACCTTGCCATGGTGACGCGTGGCCCGAAGCCGGCTCAATTCAGGTAAGTGGGTTAGAGTAGTATAGAAAGAAAGAGCAGCGCACAGCTAAAAGGGGGAGTCTGGGTGCATGTTCTAGAAAACATCCTTTATTGGGAAGACATGCTGAAGGAGGTACAGTAAAAGCTCTCCTACGCGTTTCGTACAAAGTGTACTTTATCAAGTACAAACTTGAAAAATCAACCATCAAACTGTAAAACTGCTTATATTACCAATTGTTCATCAACATTGGTCTACTACTATAGCACCCTTAACTACTGTGCACCCTACCAATTCAAGTGAGTTACAGAGGCCTCGTGCTGAAGAGTGCACGGCCCCGGTAACTGCCGCGGCCCCCCAAAAAAATCTCGCGCCCCTCGGTTTGCGCACCCACGATCCTACAGCTTACAAAAAAATTGGCAAGTAAGTGAGATTGTAAGATAAATGACTTACTCCTTTCACCTTCAGCATTCTTTGTAAAAAAAAAAAAAAAAAAAGTAAAACAGCGAGTGTTGAATGTTTTGGTATTTTCTTACCTAAAAAGACAAATGCTACTGTTCATGCAAAACACAACCTCATGCAGGTGACACCAGGCGACTTCTACTCCACCCAAATAACTTGGATTTGTAATATTTTGGACTGAATAAAAAAGACTTTCTCTCTCACGGAAGTAAATGTAATATCTTGCATTCCATTTACTTACAGGAACCCAGTTTCCTCAATAGCACAGATATACTTGTGTTTAAAAATAAATAAATAAATTGGAGTTTATTCCAACAAAAACAAGTTGGCAAAATGTCTCAAAAGATTCATTAAAAATATGGCAAGCAGACATCGATACAATTATTAACGACCTTGAGAATCTGTTTAGTTTGAACTTTATGGAGCTTTTCTCATGTAACTGTGGTATTTATACCATGCATGGTATGCCCATTTATTTTAATAGGCTTACTGTGGTTAGTAAAGCTACTGCTGTTTCACTAATAAGCCTAGCAGTGTGCTTTGGGGCTTCTTTGTTTACTGTTGTATGTTTGAGGTCACTTTCTCAGTAGCGCTGCAGTTGGCACTATTAAATATATCAATATATAATGCTGGAGCTTTGGGGTTGGTAAAATTGTGTATTTCTAAAAGTGAATGTAGAAGCCTGCAGTTGTTGATGTTACATTCACACACCTATTGTAATGCTCAGCCTGCCCACAAGTCAGATGAGACCCCGGGACTGAGGTGGAAAGGAGTAATACCACACACCTAACAGTAAACGGGGCACGGCCGGTGTAGAAGTAGCGTAGATGGTCCAGGTAACAAGAATAGAAAGGGTACCGTACTTGCCAACTCCAGTGTAGAGAGGTAAAGTCCGTAAGCCAATGGTCGTGGGATGGAGAGAGCAGCGTAATCGAGTGTCCGTAAGCCTGGGTCATGGAGTGGAGAGAGCAGAGTAGTAGAGTGTCCGTAAGCCGTGTCCAGGGGATATTGAAGTCTGCAAGGTAGAATGTCCAAAGCCAAATCAAAGGGGTTCCAGAGAGCAGCGTAGTAGAAGTCCAAAGCCAAAGGTCAAATCCAGGGAGGTCAGCAGAATATCCAGGGACAGGAACAGAAACTGAAAAAAAAGGGGCCAGGCAACAGCAGACAGCACCATGGTACAGAAGCTATGCAGAGCAAGGAGGTAATGGTGAGGGGAGACTAAATAGGGGGCTGGGACCTATCAGAGGAAGGGGAGGAACGGAGGGGTGGCCCAGAGGAAAGGGAGGAACGGAGGGGCGGCCCGAGGGAGGACCTGATAGGGGAGAGGTGCCTGGGAGGCTGGGGCCTATCAGAGCAAGGGGAGGGATGGAGGAGCGGCCCGAGGGAGGACCACAGAGGGGAGAAGTGCCAGGGAAGTTGGGACCTATCGGGGCAAGGGGAGGAGTGGAAGAGCGGCCCGGAGAGGGATCTGATAGGGGAGAACGGTGTGGGGGGTGGAGCTGATGGTGCAGGGGCAGGGAAGCGTGCGATGCGCGGGCTGCGTCAGAGGAGGTGGAATCAGGCGCCCGGCGCCAGTAAATAGAAGCCTGGGTCCGGAACCGGAAGTGCGGGAGCGGCCGTGGAGGGGTCCGTGAGGAGTGAGGCACGCCGCCGGGGAGCCTGGGCGGCACGGGGAAAAGGTAAGGAGGCGCTGGAAGCGGGTTTACCCGCATTGCGAATCCTTACACCTATTACAGTACCAATAGGAATTTTCTTAGTCAACTTAGGTTTTTAATTTGACTCTAAAACTCTGCAGGCTCTGGACTTTTTTGGATGACAGAGCCAGGTGGCAAATCTATCCTTCTCATCTTTCTTAAAAAACCTTTTCCCTAATGGTGGCTATATATTATTGAAAACACAAGGTAGTCGTTTAATAATAATGTTATGTTAGTTTGCCTAATGGTTCCATTAATATACACTATTTAATCCTATCCCCCCCCCAATGTTCTTGTTATCATTGAGTTGTCCTAATGCTGCTATCTTTGGCAATGCCCCAGTACCCATACAGTCATTGGAGCTGTATATAATTGATGTTCATGAAAAGTTATATTGGTGTAACGGTGTTTCCCCAACCCCCTGGGAGATTCTACCTTTACTGGTCGTTTGGTGCAAGATACCTTCTGGTAACAGGAGGGCTGAGTCGTTTGCCGGTGTTAGTGGGGACACAGGACCAGGCTTCTGGGGTTCATACCCCACATATCTCTTTAGCAATGCAGCGCCTCCATCTGCCGAAGACTCAAGGAGCTGAAGGTGATCTCCCATGGTAGAACTTATTACCTCTCCCCCCAGCAAGGTCACGCACCAGGCAGGAGGTATATGCAAACAGGAATGGTTTTATTACTCTTCTGTACAGTTACAGGAACAAGGCAGATTCTGTCTGATGCTGTCTCTCAGCTGTTCACTCAAGGATGGTCCCTGGACCGTCACTACAGGCCACGGGAACCCGCAGCCATCCTAACTCTTCCCCAACTCCCTAGCAGAGGCAGAAGTGTGGTCCACACTCACTCTCCCAAGGAGGGAAGAGGACTGGAGAAGGTGCAATCTCAGCCTTTCCACTGTGCGATCTGCTTTCCTCAGTGGGGGAAGGTACACTACTAATTTAGGGCGGTCCTGCCTTTAAGTACTGCCAGGAGGAGGGCAGCAGGTCCGGCTCATGATTGGTCATGCCCAGGCCTGATGTCACGGCCTCCCGCTGTCACTCAAATGCAGCTCCTCGGAGGGTAAAATCCCCATATTAACTACTGTCAACCTGATTATACCAGGGTTTACTGCCAGCCCAAGGGCAGAATAGTAGCCATCAGGTCACCTGGCTACACTCTCCCTCTTGTGCATTCCCAACGAACCCGGTTGGGTCCTACATTTTTGGGTACCATCGTCGAATATAACCTCAACATAACAAGAACTTTCACACAATGGGTTATCACATTTACTATGCATGATAACACATTTCAAGGAACACAGTTGTTAGATCTCTACAGATCAGGTCCTTCTAGGGCAAGCAAAACCTTTTCTCCCGGGAGCTACTGAAACGCAACAGATATGGGATGCTTTCAATTAGTGTAGCATATACGAGCTCGGAGCTGTGAAAATTCAAGGAAGCTAGTGGTTGAATTGTCACAACTAAATTTTAATGATTCTCAAGCAGGTTTATATACACAAGGCAGGGACAAAAATACAGTTGTCTTCTGTTACAAATATGGGTACACATCTAAATTTACATGTATCCTTCACATAATGCCTTTTCTGTAGAGCTTAAAACATTTAACTGCTGAGCAAGAGACATATACAATGGTGACTTATAAGGCAGCCCTATCCTCTGTTTTAACAATATTTTGACAGGCATTGAACAGTTGGTCTGCAGCTATTTACGATAGCCTCCCGTGAAAATAGCAAGGCCAGCGTATTCTTTTTAACCTTATCAATTCCAGAAGACAGTTTTAACCTTACATCCCCTCCTTTTGTTCTGAAAGAACAAACCAATTGACCAGTCCCATTTATTCTTCTGCAAACCACTCAGGAGAGGAAATACTCCAAGGAAGAAACCTCCAAGAGACCATGTGCCTGCAGAAACCTATCTCTTTTAGGTATCTCGTCAGAGATGAACATATGGGTGGTTGACGAGTACCAATACTATTGGTATTTCTCGCTCTCTTTGTGGGAGGTATATACATAATGGTCGAGCTAGAAGCAGAAACATCTTTCTTTGGCAAAAAATAGAGCTGATTACACTTTTAGCCACCTAGATTAATTCATACACACAGAGTAATAAACCTGCGATTATCCTAATTCCGAAAAGAATTTAATTCCCAATACATCGAGCCAATTTTCAAGGCCAAATGTAAAATCAAACTCTTTTGTTTCCTCTCGCATTCTAGATTAAATTTCTGCTAGAGTATCCATATCATGGTGTAAACTTTTTGATTGGGTGTCAATATAAGAACGGCATTCTTTACCCACTAATTTACAAACCCCTCCTTGTGCTGCCATCAGATAACCCAATGCCATACAATTTTGCAAAACTACTGTCCTTATCTATTGCTGAACCTTAAAAATAGCGTCTTTTAGTATCGTGAAAAAAACATTTATATTGACTACTGAAAAATCCCCTTTTGCATATAAATCATACATTCCTAACAGGGTATTAGACTTCCCACTACTCTCTTAACTGAGCTATTTTTAAAAATTAATGCCTTTCAATTTCGTATTCTTTGCTTAGGTATGATGAACATTATTTAAATTCTATTTCTGAGCATAAGTGGGGGTTGGTGTGGGTTAATATTTCCTAGGAGCGACTGCCCAACACATACATCTTACATACTACATTTACTCAGAATATCGGAACAGACAAAATGGCTGCCATAGGCAAAATGGTTGACTTGTGATCCTTTCCTTGTGGTTGACACACGCCCTTGGGTGACCTCCCCACCTTCCTCTTTTCCAATCTTCTCAATCCCCTCTTCCTTTAGAGACAGTCTTTTTAAAGAACAGTTAACCATATCATAGTCCTGCCGGACCAAAAAAAATAGTCCCATAGTACATAACTTGATTCCTTTCTGGCCATTGTATCGGCCCAGTTGATTTCTTTTTTTTCCGGTCTCTTCTTCTGGGGGACTGCTGATATCTTCATCACCAAAAAGAGACATAGCATCGGTGGGGGGGTTGCAACGCACTTCAGGACCAAAGTTTTGCTGTTCATAACACAGAGAGTAATGAGTAGGACAGACACACATACAAAAACATCCACTAGCTTCGCTCCCAGCGAAATAATCTAACCACCAAGTCCCAACAAATCCCAACCCTCATCTCTACCTTCAAACACTGGAACCACTTTCCCAAATATCCTAACCTGGTCTAGTTGTAGGATAATAATTTATCTATCCTTCTATCACAGAGTCAATAATTTCCCTAGGGTAAACTTGTATTTCTACTCCCTTCATAACCAATTTCATATATATATAGTTCTACAAATATCTTATAGCATCTTGTCTTTTTCCAAGGGGTTAAATATAACTCTCGTGTTCCTGGGGTGCAATTTATTGGGTATGTATAGTACATTGGGATATATTGCACTAAGATGTGGGCTTTGTTTACCAGGATTCTATTATATAACAAAATATTCTTGTTACTACCCTATCGTCTTTATGTGGACACCACTTACAGTATATAGACCTAATAGAATAAACATTGTAATAAAATAATAAAACCTGTAAAAAGAAAGGTTATTAAAAAGTTCAAAGTTCATATGTTGAGGTCCGATTTTTCTTCTTATGAACTTTTCTCCTTTTTTTGGTTAGTGCCGGGTTTTCTTATGAACCAAAACACCAACTGAGAACGGCTGTGTCTTTAGGCCATCCCTCCTTTGTTGAGGATTAATTTTGAAGCGACTGTGGGTGCACTTGTGTAACATGGATCCAGGAAAAATACTCTGATTGGGTAGAATCTGGAATAGGCCTCTCCACTTTAGATGAAAAGCGCTTTTGCGTCACCTTTATCTTCATCTAATTGGAAGGACTGCACCTGGACATGAGACACTCAGACAATTGCATTAGTTTCACACAATAGATGCTGATTAAAATCGTCTGTTTTAGAACATAATCATACAACATCAAATCTACAAGGTACCTAGGGTGACCATTGGTCTTCCCATGAGAGAAAATTATATCTGATTTTCACATTAGGCTAGGCCAAATACACCTTTATATTTAAGGGATCAATCACAAGGCTAAACAGGCAGAAAAATAAACGGTGGTTCATTCGGATAAGACCTTGAAAACACAAACACAAGAAACAGAGAATATACTTTGGGGGACCTTATACTTATTAGGAAAATAACTTGGGGAGATTTGGACTCGAAATCCAGGAGTCTGGGGGGCACAGGGAGGCCCTGGTGTAATTCACACTGCGTTCTGTCAAATCATGCCTGCTTGCTGGGGGAAATTAAGTGACTTACAGCACTTTGGCCCCACAACTCCTGCAACCAAAATAATTATATTTCCACCCAAATATCCTCCTAAAACTGACACACAAGAAATTTCACAGTTCCGCTAAGGGAATATGACATAGAAAATAACAAGGTCAGTTCACTTTCAGGCCATTTATATCTGAGCTGGGGCATTGGAATGCTTATTCACATGTAATTCACATGCCAATTCACCAACCTGGGTTTAAATCACAGGACAAACACAATGCATTGCAGGCTTAGAACTCATAAAACAAACATGTAGACACAAGAGCTTGCACTCCACTATTTGCACCTATCATGTGGGGTTCTAAAACCTTCTCTTCTCTAGGACACCAGCTAAGAATACCTTGCTGACAGACAAGACAGGCCAAAATATCACCTCCCTTTCCCCTCATGTGCCAGGAGACTCTGTTCTCATAAGCATATTCTGTGCAGCTATTTCTCATAAGGGGCCACCCATACAAGGCAATCCACTTATAAGCCTGCACAGACAGCTGCAGGCCCATGAGGCAAAGGGAATACACAGAGAATGCATTAACTAGCCCACTGGGCTTACACAGTTAACCCTACATCCACAGTTTCTAGTTTATACCCATATGGGGTATAAAAAGGAAAAATTACAGGCAACATAGTAAGGTACAATATTATGTAACCATGCTGTAAAATGGCTACAGTCATCTCTCCTGCTGACAGTAAGGCCTGGTAAGTTATGGGCATGCCAGCAGTAATTATGGAGGTTTGCCCTCACACCCTGGTGAGGTGCCCTATGTATGGATGGGAGTGATTGCACCGAGGGGTGCACCACAGAGGAGTTCCTCACCAGGACCATCCACAAGCGGACGCTGGGATCCTGATGAGATGGAGGCGCTGCACTGGATATAGGCACGACTCAAGTACAGTACCTCAGCTGCCTGTCTGGGTTGGCAATCCCCACACACCATCATGCGGGAGACTCAGGAGTCCTGTTGCCAACAGGTGCACCACCAGACACTACACTAATGGGGGCTGCTTATACCACAGGGGCCAATATGAGATTGGGTGGGTCAGGCCAGGCCAGAAAATCCGTTACAATTATACCCAAGAGCCAAGAGCTGACACTCTCAGCCCTTGCCATATGGTTTCAGGGGCAGCCAGCAATAATAACAGCAATAACACCCTCCTTTTGTTCACTTGTATTACATGTGAACAATATCATATAAAGGATAACAGCATTTAAAGCATAACCATAATGGAATTGCTTGATGTATAGCAAAAGTAACCTAAAACCTTTGGGTATAACATTTTCATAAAAAAATCTCAAAAGAACCCTACTGAATATACATATAATCTGCTATAGTCTTCTGACAGAAACTTTTAGAACACAAAATAGCATCTGATTTGCTGAAAGAACAACCTGTAGCATAAAAAACTTATAGACACAGATTTAAAGGTGGGACACATTTGAGAGAAAAAGATGGTTAAAAATGATAAAATATTAAATATTTGATCAACTTTGCAGAAAAATAATTCCATAGAGAACCCTCTAGTATATGAGAAGGAGCGGCTCATTGAGCCACGACACCGACTAGCACTGAGAGCCTGAAGCAGGGGAGCCTGGTTCAATTCCCAGTGTCGGCTCCCCGAGACTCCAGGCAAGTCACTCTATCTCCCTGTGCCCCAGGCACCAAAAACGTAGACTGTAAGCTCCACGGGGCAGGGACCCGTGCCTGCAAAAATGTCTCTGCAAAGCGCCGCGCACAACCAGCAGCACTATACAAGAACATGCTGCCATTATTATTATTATTATTATTATTATTATTATTATTATTAGTATACTGGCAGACCTGGTCAGGGGCCGTTTTCCTTGTACGTTGCTTTACTGCTATTTCGGGGTCTGCACACTTATACATGGCTCAGCACTAGAGTTTCTGTGCTGATTACATTGGACTAGTGGTTACTTTATCCACCTGTTCCCACTGCAATACACTAGTGATTCTATGCAGTTCATCAGTGATCCAGAACATTACATTGTGTTCATACTATAGGGTCTGAGCGTTTAATATTTGTTTTAATCCCCATTTTAATCCCCATTTTAAACGGATATTAAAGATTTAAGTTTTAACCACTTCGTTACCCACCCACCAGGTGTTTAGAGTGCTCATTTTGGGTTACTGTCCTCTGTTTATTTGAACTCTATATTAATCAATTTACACCTTTTTCCATTTCAAGCCATATAACAAGCTCAAATAACTCTCTGGGCTTCCTGCCAAAATCTTGTAACAGAAAAAAATGGTTAATTACTGGTTACTGCAATACAATTTGGGACAGCTTGAAATATGCAGCTCTTCACACAGCCCGACAATGTTTCTGGTATTCAAAAATTAAAACTGGATCTTTGTTAAACAGAAAATTGTAGGCTTTAACATATACTTTTAGATAGTTTAGTTACTGGTTATACACAAAAAGAGCACAGAGCGCAGATACAAAACAAACAGAATTTTACGCTTCTTTCACACATTCAACCAGTTTTTACAAAAAAAAAACAGACACATATTTTCTTACCTATTTTAATAAATAGGAAAACAAAACAGTTTGATCCTGCAGAATAAATTAATAAAGATATCCCTTTTTTTTTCTTCATATCATAATTAACTTTTTTTTTTTTTTCTTTCTTTCTTTAAACTAATTTTTAAAATGCTGAGCTTCTAGTTAGCTTTGTGTCTAGAATATATTTCCCCTGTTATTCTATATAAGATATTCACCTGATTTTATCTGTGGAGATTTAGAGGAAAAGAATTATAATTCTGGTTAAGGAAATAAATCGCCTGGCCAGTACGATAAACATCCTTATTATTCCAGTGACTGGACTGTTTACAAAAATAATTCATCCTTTCTTTATTCTTTTTCTCCACAGATACCCAAAACTTTAAATTAGTTTATATTATTGTGGTGGTGTACACCTTTTAAAAATTAAATTTCAATCATGAGCAATTAATTATATTCTTATTTTAGAATCATTTGCAAGTACTGAATAGTGATTTTGTATACATACAATAAACCAGTATTCTTATTATTCAATGCAAATAACACTTTCACATACAGTAGATAGAATTCACCCAGATTCTTACAAGCACACATACAGGGATTACTCAATCAATCAACCTTTTTTTTTACCATATCCATACTTAAAAATAAAACATTCTGAGGGAAAAAGAAACCTATACCTGTTATACTCTTGTTTTCCACTTTTCAATTCAGACAGGAAAATATTATTAATTTAAACTTAATATATACTCATACTCAGTTAATGTTGCACAAATAATTTGAGTTTGCATGTTCGTTTTTCCTAAGAGGCATGCTGCGATTCACGATTTTGTTACATTCCTATGCCTGTGTAAAAATAGCTGGAGGAAAAAAGGTGGGGGCTACTTGCAGCTGCTTATTACAATACCTACAGGCGAGAGAGACAGCTGATTTTGCCACTAACAGCGAGGGAGAGGGCTGACAGGTTAGTGTAAGTTCATTAGATGACAAAATGTTAGTGCCCATAATGAGTTTATACAGGAAAGAAATCTTAACACTTTATGCGCACGTATTAATAAACAATTATTAACTTAACTTTAAACAATACCTTGACTTAACATTAAACAATCCTTATGTTAACTTAACTTTAAACAATTTTAACTTAACTTAACTTAAATTGCCATGCTATTTGAAATCATATACTGTCCGTTTTACTTATCAGGGACTTACTGTACACTTGATTAAACAATAGGGACCCACCCTTTGTTACATTAATCACAGACTTACCCTCGATAAAACCAAAGGGACTCTCACCCTTTGTTACATAAATCGGGGACTTACCCTTGATTAAAGGGACTTACCCACGATTAAACAATAAGGACTCTCACCTTATGTTCTTTTGCCCTTATAAATTTAGGTTGTTTAGTTTCGCAGAGGAAAAGGTGAGAAACAAATAAAAAGAATCTTTACTCACCCTTTTTCCTGTGCGAAATTCCACTTCTGTCACCAAAACTGTTAGATCTCTACAGATCAGGTCCTTCTAGGGCAAGCAAAACCTTTTCTCCCGGGAGCTACTGAAACGCAACAGATATGGGATGCTTTCAATTAGCGTAGCATATACGAGCTCGGAGCTGTGAAAATTCAAGGAAGCTAGTGGTTGAATTGTCACAACTAAATTTTAATGATTCTCAAGCAGGTTTATATACACAAGGCAGGGACAAAAATACAGTTGTCTTCTGTTACAAATATGGGTACACATCTAAATTTACATGTATCCTTCACATAATGCCTTTTCTGTAGAGCTTAAAACATTTAACTGCTGAGCAAGAGACATATACAATGGTGACTTATAAGGCAGCCCTATCCTCTGTTTTAACAATATTTTGACAGGCATTGAACAGTTGGTCTGCAGCTATTTACGATAGCCTCCCGTGAAAATAGCAAGGCCAGCGTATTCTTTTTAACCTTATCAATTCCAGAAGACAGTTTTAACCTTACAACAGTACATACAGTTTTATTGACTATTGCCATAAGCTAGCCATCTTACAGAATTTAAGTTCCTCCCAACATGGAGAACCTTATAATAATAGTGCTTAGGGTCTGGCTTTCTAACTAAGGCCCCGGGACTATCAGGCGCTGTAACTGGAAATACCCTCTTAGGATGGTTTTCGCAAAGCATAATCCACTCTCTAACTCAAGAGCATAGCGATACTCCCTGTAACACACCGAGCACCCACAACTTTCCTCAGAACTATCAGTGTCCCAACCAGGAATCTTGTGAAGCATCTTGTACCTTTTCCATGTACATAGAGTAGACGATCCCCCTAATCCCTCATAGGACTGGTACCTCACCATGATCTCATTGGCGGTTTGGGCATAGGCCTATGGGCCATTACATATTCCTGATACCGGGCCAGAAAATCAGGTCGTAACATCCGGCCACACCGAAGGACTATCTGCCTCAGTATCTGGCCACGGCAGCTGCCGCTTGTTTACGGGCCAAATGTTAATTCATGGATTGGATAGCAGCAACAGTTCCTTTCAACAAAGCTATAGCGGTACTCACCAGAGCGGGGATTGAAGGCTTCTCATCCACCCCAGCGTTCACTGTAGCAGTGGCTTCATCACCAGAAGCTATCTCGCTGGATCCTGTTGCAAGTCCAGGACCCACACATGAAGGGCATCGACATCCGGCCATTGCGTAGGGGTGCTGTCTTTGCCTTTTGTAAGATTCCACCGCATGGATGTCAGCACCGGAAGGTACCTCCATCTGTACCGGAGAATCCCTGGATCAGCTTCCAGACACCTCCACGAGAGGTAGGCTCATCCGCCTTTCAGGTCTCACGGTCGCGGTTACTGATGCAGGACTCCTCTGTCACTCGGAGCCACTAGAACTGTTCTGTTCCTCCATAGTGTCAATCTGCATATTCGATAGCGGTCGAAACACAACGGAAGACCGTCTGCTGCTGGTATGGGAGGAGGGTAGGGACATCTTCGCTGGGGAGAGACACTGGATCATTTCTGAGTCATCAGCGGCAATCAGCAGAGGCGGTCCCGGCTCATGCACCTGTGAGAACAGCGGTGTCTCACCACCCCAGGCAGTCCTCTTACCCGACATCCCATGGGCTTGTTCCGGTTCACTGACCATCTCTGATTCCTCGGCGGGGACCGAGTCTGGAACCGTCTCGGGCCTTGTCTCAGTTGTCGGGGCTTGGTACTCATTAATCATAGACAGTAGAGGGCTAGACACAAGATAGCTTGCTCCACTCACACAGAAAATAGCCCCCCAAACAAGGTCTTCTTCCGGGAATGCACAATCAGGGCCAAGGCACATCAAGCTAGTAGTCCCATCATTGGGTACATCCAGGAAACCTCCATGACCTAGTAGTAGGTCATATTGCCTGACCTCACTTTATGTAGACATGAGCACAAAATAAATGGGTAACTCACTTATCTTGTTCGCCAGGCTCCAGGGAACTGAGGGTGCAGTCCGCTGCATCCGGTACCCCCCTTATTCTCTGAAGTCTTTGGACATTGGCTGTTGGCGTGTCCCCTCCCTCTGGTGGAGTTAGAGGAGGGGCACCTGTTAGCATGGGTGGGGTGTGACTCTGACTCTTGGCTGAGCCAGTCACATCGCTTGGGTGGGGTCCTGGCTTTCGCTCCAGACCCTTGCAGAACTTTGTAAAAAGGCATGCAGTTTGTTTGCAAGCCTTCCACGCACTCTCCAGCCTTGGCTGGAGACGCCATTTTAAGTCATATAACTCACGTGGCGTATTCCTGGGCAAGGGAACCTCCATTTTGAGCACAGTCCATTCTCTGACACCACAGGAGTCGCGATTCCTACGGAATCCATTTCCTGTGGTCTCTGTGGCATATAGATTAGCAGTATACCAAGAGTAGGTTGTACCCCAGGCTAGCAAAGCTCCATCTCAATAGGCTGCACATGATTACAGTCTATTACAAGCACTCTATGGTTCTATAATCTGGCTACTGGCTAGTGGTACTCTGGGATTCTTCTTCTTCTACTTGGCTGCCTGTATCTCGGACACACTCCAGATATCTCTGGGACTCAGTTAACCAAATCACCCCCCTTTAGGCATCCCGACTACCCACCTCAGGGTGACTTAGAACAGCTATAGCCTTTGTCTCAGACCATTCACCTGATAGGGCAGTCTAGGCCATCTTTCTTGCGAGGAGACATATCCTCCTGTACATTACACCTAGACTCCCTCCTTCATAAGCACTTATTCTGGAAGCATACCTCATTACTTCCAGCTTTTTTCGCTGTGTGTCTGTCCTGTTACAGATCTCAGCAGCGCCTCCAAATATAACGTGTTTCCCACACCCCCTGGGAGATTCAATCATTACTGGTCATGTGGTGCATGATACCTGCTGGTAACAGGAGGGCTGAGTCGTCCGCCGGTGGTAGTGGGGACACAGGACCAGGCTTCTGGGGTTCATACCCAACATATCTATTTAGCAGTGCAGCGCCTCCATCTGCCGTAGGCTCCAGGAGCTGAAGGTGATCTCCCATGGTAGAACTTATTACCTCTCCCCCCAGTAAGGTCACGCACCAGGCAGGAGGTATATGCAAACAGGAACGATTTTATTACTCTTCTGTTACAGGAACAAGGCAGGTTCTGCCCGATGCAGTCTCTCAGCTATTCACTCAAGGATGGTCCCTGAAACATCACTACAGGCCAAGGGCACCTGCAGCCATCCTAGCTCTTCCCCACCTCCCTGGCAGAGGCAGAGGTATAGTCCACACTCAATCTTCCCGGGAGGGAAGAGCACTGGAAAAGGCCCAATCTCAGCTTTTCCACTGTGCGACCTGCCTTCCTCAGTGGGGGAAGGTACACCACTAATTTAGGGTGGTCCTGCCTTTAAGTACTGCCAGGAGGAGGGCAGCATGTCCAGCTCATGATTGGTCATGCCCAGGACTGATGTCCCCGCTTCCTGCTATCACTCAAATGCAGCTCCTTGGAGGGGAAAAACCACATACTGTCAACCCGATTGTACCAGGGTTTACTGCCAGCCCAAGGGCAGAATAGTAGCCATCAGGTGACCTGGCTACACTGGAAAAAAAGGCTTGCTAGTGTTAAAATGATTAGCAAGCCTTTTTTTTCCCAGTGTAGCCCTTCCCACCCTTCCTGATTTATCTTCACATTTTTTTCTTCTTATTTACAAGTATGTTTATGGTTTGTACAATTGTGGTGCTGTAAATGAATATGTAAAGCTGTAATGTTATCTGACCCAAAAACTTCAATAACATTTGAGTTATAAAAAAAAAAAATGATTGGTGAGTAGCAATAGTACAGATGACTAATTGTTTGATAGCAGGTTAAAGTCTGCCTCAAATATAAGAGCCAGTCGGTTTTAAGAAATGTAAACACTGGCATAGGAAATTAGGCACTTCAGTGATATATACCTGTATAATTCCACCCATGTCTGGCTTCTGCTATTTAAACCAATTGCAACTACAGCACTTATACAAGTTGAAATACAGTAATAATATATTTAAAGCTCATCCATGTGCTTTTCATAAAAGTTCCATATAACCCAAATATATCTTTCCCACACATATTTCTACTCTGGCAGTCTTGATCCGCGCTATTTTTTTTTTTTACTAGCTTTAGCTTCAGCCTGACATATTCTTCTGTGTTCATGGAAAGCTGTTTCAATTGTGTTTGTTTCCATAGTGTGGGAAGGATTTTGTTTGGGCGGATTAGGCCGGCAAAGAATTGTTCCTGGAGGAAGTGAAGGTCGGTGACACCGGCAGCACAGCGATTCTCTTCTGCCCTGTGCTGCACTTTATGTTATTGGCAGGGCATTATTTTCCTGCGGTAACAAAATGTTTTGTTTACAATATGTCAGGCCACATAAGTGAACATTTATAGTTTTTTTTATCTCGTTATTCCCCAGCGCTAGTTCCGAAAATATGCTAAAGCCCATCTCAATAAACAAATGGTAGTTTGTTAACACAGAGTTGGGTCATGTCAATGTGTTATGTCTTATTCAATGCTTTCATTTTATTTGTGATGACCATGAAAAACTGAAACGATAACAAGCGGTTTTATTTTCTTGGCACATAACTAAACGGTGGGGCTTAGATAAGACTTCCGTTTGTCAAAATACATTATTTTTCTGTAGAAATTATTTATTTATTTATAAAATGTTTTACCAGGAAGTAATACATTGAGAGTTACCTCTCGTTTCCAAGTATGTCCTGGGCACAGAGTTATAATGACAAATACATGGTTGCAAATACAGAGTTACAATGAGGGTCATAGAATACATTATATGCAAGACATTGTATGCACATATAGCCGTGTCACCTTTGGCTACTAGCCTGCCCTTGTGCTGGCAGTAAACCATGGTACAATCAGGTTTGCCAGTAGTCAACATGGGGTTTTCCCCCTCCATGGTGCTGCACTTGAGTGACAGCGGGAGGTGGTGACATCCTGTCTGAGCATGCCCAATCATGGGATGGACACGGTGCCCTACTCCTGGCTGTACTTAAGGGTAGTACTGCCCTAAATTTAGCAGTTTACTTCTCCCCTGAGAGATGCAAGGTCACACAACTGGGAGCCTAAGATTGGGGCCTACCTAGTCCACTTGCCTGCGGGGGGGGGGGGGGAGAGTGAGTGTGAGCCTATACCTTGACTTCCGATAGGTGAGTTGGAAAGAGACAGGACAGCTGCAGGGGACCTAACTTGTAGTGGTAGTCCAGGGACCTCCTCAAGTTGACCATCTCAAAGACATCATGGACAGGGATCTGCCGAGTCCTGTATGATACAGACCTAGTACATATATTGTTCTCAAGCGGGGTCGTTGAATTCTCCACCAGGGTGAGGATATAGCGGAGTCCCCCTAGCCTGCTTCCAGGGCAGGGTACTACTCCGCGCGATTGGGAAGAGTAGCGGCAGCCATCTTGGCATTAGGGACTACAATTCCGTCAGTTGGGCCACATGGGCCGTCTCAACCAATCAGGCGAGAGCAGCCATTAGAGAGGCTCCCGATATCCTCCGAGGTGCTGGAAACATGTGGCAGTCTTGCAGGAGCCGGCAGAGAGTACGAACGCGTCCAGGGAGCCAGAAAGCCCCTGGACTAGGTCAGAACTCTGGTCCAAGGCCACAGTTAGGCCCTGATCCCTCCAAAGAGTGGAGTGTTGTAGGGAAGGACCTAGATATAGACTCATTAGAATCAGTGGACTGACGTCCATGTGGCAGGCTGCGGCCTGGGACCAGGCTGCACAGGAGAAGGATCATCCGACTGGAGATTGCACCGTGGACCGCTCCCTGGATAAGGTGTGAGGGGAGTTGTTGGAGGCCCGTTGCGTGGGACTTAATATAGCATCACCCTATCATCAATATTCCCTGGTCTGGTCTGAGACTAGGAAGGTACCATCTTGCCATCGTGCACCATCACATCACAAGGGGGGTAGCGCTAGCTCACATTTGGGTGGGACTGCTTGTGTGGACACCGGGGTATAGGTGCCCAAGGAAGGTTAATTCACACTGGGAATACTAGTCTTTCATTTGCTGCTTCCAGTTCATTGTTTCTTGTGCTGATGCAGAAGGTATAGCAGCACTTGATCAAAACCCCAAACCCTTTCCACATTCCTCCTAAGTGCCTCTTAGTATGTCCAGCTGCTTCCCTCCTCCTTCAAACTAGTATAAAGGAAAAATGCCGAACTGGTTACTTTCTTGCAATTTGCTTCCAAAATATGTTGAATATATACTGTTTTAGGCCTCTTACTCTTCTCTGTATATATGCTCACGCTGTGTGACCTCATTGACGCCTTTAGATTCACCTATCATCTCATCTCTATGCTGATGATGCACAACTATATTTATTTACACATGAACTCACTCCTCCAGTCTATTCAAAAAGTGGCCAAGATAGCCTCACAGAGATATACAGAAAAGATACATAATAGTGTAGTATATATATATTAATAATATATGAAAATGAAGTTATACCTAGCACTAACAAATGTTATGGTCTTTAAGACAAAACAGCACCAGAGAGTTGGAGGTGTGTCCACAGAGCCTGCAACCCGGGAACCGCAGTGATGTGGGAGGGAGGCAGAACCCGGAAGGAAGAACACGCATATGCACTGCAATCGAAAATATGGCAGTATTAAAGACTATTTTTAATATATATGTAGCCCTGTGTAATTTTGGGGTTACATGTCTTTCTCCTCCTGTGCAATAATCCCTGTTAAAGGGCAGGTTTGCCAGGAGTAATCATGGGGTTTGCCCTCACTTCATATGCTGTGTATTATTTAGTGAAGGAAGTGACATCAGGCTCTGTGTCCACTAACAGTGACACAGGGGTGGTGCCTACTGAAGCTATATAATATGCAGAACTTCCTGAATTTAGAGTGTGTGCCTCACTGTTATGCCGGTGCTGCCCGCAGACCAGACCCGTCCCCTGAGCTGAAGGGGGAAGTGGTAATACACGCACCCACAGCAAAGGGAGCGTGTCCGGAGTGTGGTATAAAGTGTTGCCAGGCCAGGTGTAGAAATGTAGACAATACTTCCCGGTACCAGTTGAAGAGATAGAGTGAAGAATGCCTTGCCGAGGTCAGGGAGTGGAGAGTGGAGGTAGGTTGTAGTCCAAGCCATGTTCAAGGGGTAACCAGAGTGTGCGTTGTCCAAGGAGAGCCGAGATCGAGAACCAGGGGTGGTAGTCGTATGAGCCGCGTCAGAACCTGAGAAAACACTAAGAGAATCCAGGAGTACTTCCATACAGAGACTATGTCGA